>NC_043717.1:26869359-27024721 GCF_006229205.1 Suricata suricatta
ACACACACACACATATACATATCTATGTATATATATACATATACATATATCTGTGTATGTGTATATATATATATGTGTGTATATATATATATATATATATATATATATATATAAAGGATGAAACAGTGCTATTTAAAACAATATGCATGGACCTGGAGAATATTATACCTGGTAAAATAAGTCAGACTACGAAAGACAAATAACCTATGATTCCACTCATAAATGTTATCTAAAGAAATGAATTAAGAAACAAAAAGCAGAACGAAAACTATAAATACAGAAAACAAATTGATGATTGCCAGAGGGGGGCAGGCTGGGCAAAGTGGGTGAAGGGGAGCAGGGGATACAAACCTTCAGTTTCAGAATAAGTAAGCCACGGGAATATAAACCAGAGCTTAAGGAATATAGTCAATGATATTATAATACTGATGTAATGGGACAGACGGTAGCTGTACTTGTGGTCAGCACAGCACACTGTATAGAACTGTCAAATTACAAAGATGTAGACCTGACACTAATTGGACAATGTGTGTCAACTACACTCAAATAAAAAAGTCCCCTTATATGTGATCAGATAAGACAACGTGAATGGAAGCACCTAAAAACCAAAACAAACAACTCAGTTACATAAATACCACAAATTACCCTTATTATACAGGACACTTAATCATAACCTGTGTCAGAAATACATTTTTAAAAATGGTATTTCTGGGACGCCTGGGTGGCTCAGTCGGTTAAGCATCTGACTTCGGCTCAGGTCATGATCTCACGGTTCGTGGGTTCGAGCCCCGTGTCGGGCTCTGTGCTGACAGCTAGCTCAGAGCCTGGAGCCTGCTTCAGATTCTGGGTGACCCTGTCCCTCTGACCCTCCCATGCTCACACTGACTCTCTCTGCCTCTCAAAAATAAATAAAAAACATTTAAAAAATTTAAAAAATGACACTTTTTTGGGGTATTAGTTAGTAAGTTAAATGAAAATTCCTCATCACTTAGGTGACCCAGAGAATACAAGTTTAGACCTAGAAGGGAATACTGGAGTTGGTAACAGTTTAGAAATACATAGAGTGAAGAAATACAAAGGGATATGAGTTTATTTCCCTTTAAAGAGAGGACTATTAAGGTACATGGAAGAGGTATTTTGCTCTCTTCTCTGCTTCCACCAAAGATGAGAAAAACGGAAATGAGAAATGTGGAAGATTAATGGTAAACATTAGATAAGGTTATGTGATACTGTGGAACATTATGAAGGGAGGCCCAAAACTCAGGACATATCTAGAAAATGGATTTACCATGTTATTAATGCCACAAAATGGCAATGCAAAGTGGAAGATTGTTGAATGGAGAATGGCATGAAAAATGCTTTCCATTAAATGTGAGTAATAGCTTTTGATCATAGGATTACAGAATACTAGGGCCAAAGGTGACATTTGTGGTCATTTTATAATGAGGAGGTCTAAAATAATTAAATTACTACACAAAGAAGAGAACAGTAAGTGTCAAAAAGGTTTCCTTATTCCCCACTCACACTAAAATCAATGTAATCCAGTTTTCACTGCTCATCACCCTACAAGAGCTGTTAATAACATCACCTATATCTTTTCTAATTTCCAAGACAGCAACTCTACAGATTATAACTGTATTCCCAGCACTTAGAACAGAATGTATAACACAATAGTTCTCAATAAAGGTGTTTTAAGTTAATGAAGACCAAATGTACTTTTCGGACCTCTTCTCACTTTTGTTCTTTGCCACTATTAATTCTATTAATCTGTGGTGTACAGAAAAATGGTCTTCCCTTAAGAGGTCCATGTCTGAATCGCCTGAATCTCTGAATAAATTTTGTTAAAATTCATTTGTTTTAAAACGAGTTGAAGTATTTTAAAACTCTTTGTTTTGGCAAAGAGAACTAAGGTTGCAGATGGAATTAGATTTGGCGATCAGGTAATTTTGGATAGGGAGACTATCTTGAGTAATCCAGGATGGACCAGCATAATCGCAGTGTGTCCTTCTTTAAAAGGGAAAGAGGGAAGTCCAAAAGGGAGAACCAGAGAGAGAGCAGCATGAGAAGGACTTGACCCCACATTGCTAACTTTGAAGAATGAAGAGGGCCATGAGCCCAGGAATGTGGGCAGCCTGTGAAGAATGAAAAGATAGTAAATGGATTCTTCCCTGAAATCTCCAGAAGGCACACAACTCCAACGGCCCTTAAATTTAGTGCAGTAAGGTCAATTTCAGACTTCAGATCTGAAAAACTGTCAGATAATAAACAGATATTATTTTAAATTGCTAAATGTGTGGTAATTTTTAGAGAACCAATAGCAAACTAACACATATCTTCTCTTGATGGCTAGTAGGACAATTTACAAATACATACTGATACCTACAAGGTGACAGAAATACAAGTGTATAAAAGATAAAGTTCCTACCCTTTTGACTTTATAGCACAGTGAGAGAAACAGACACACAGAAAATAAATAGATGATAGATACACGGGTAAGTTCTCTGATAAAGAAAATAGAGGGTTTTTTCAAAAGTATAGAGAGGTGGCTGAGTGGCTGAGACTAAGTGTCCAACTCTTGGTTTTGCTCAGGTCATGATCTTATGGTTTCCTGAGATCGAGCCCCATGTCCAGCTCCATGCTGGTAGTACATAGCCTGCTTGGGATGCTCTCCCTCTCTCTCCCTGCCCCCCCACCCCACTTGCACTGTCTCTCTCCTTCTCTCTCTCAAAAAAAAAAAAAAAAGGATACAGAAAGGAACGCAACTTGAAAAATCCAGTGCTTCCTTAATGAAGTGTTAGCTGATTTCTGAAAGTTAAAAATATGCAAGTATACAAGGTAAAAAGAACCCCAGATAATGAAAAGAGCAGGTACGCCTATCAAGATGTGGGAGGAGTATGGTCCATTCATGGAAAACAAGAGAAAGACAAACATGGTCAAGACTTTAGAAAAAAAGAGAAAAAATTATTAGTCAAATAAGGAAGAGACTTAAACTTTAGCCAGGAGGCAGTTAGAAACCAAAGCAGAATTTTAAGTAGGGATATACACATACATACACATATATAAAGATTTTGGGTAATCTCTACAACCACTATGGTGCTCAAATTTACAACCCCAAGATCAAGAGTCACACGTTCTACTGATTATGCCAGCCAGGCACCACTAGTTTGTGTTTTAAAAATGAATTTCAGGGGTGGCTGGGTGGCTCAGTTGGTTAAGCGTCCAACTTCGGCTCAGGTTATGATCTTGCGGTTTGTGGGTTCAAGCCCTGCATTGGGCTTTGTGCTGACAACTAGCTCAGAGCCTGGAGCCTGTCTTCCAATTCTGTGCCTCCCTCTCTCTCTGACCTTCCCCTGCTCGCTTGCTCGCTCGCTCGCTCTCGCTCTCTCTCTCTCTCTCTCTCTCTCTCTCAAAAATAAATAAAATAATAAATAAAAAAATGAATTCCACATTGTGGAAAATATTTTGGGAGTGGTGACACTGGAAACAACAAGACCAATTAGCTAGTTATAATTCTAAGCCACGTAAGAATCCATATAATTATAATCCATACAATTATAATTATAATCCATGCCCTATACTGGTGAATTGCAGTGGGATTGAAGAAAGGTAAATGCAGGCAAAATATGTTTAATAGGTATTACTGATAAGAACTAGCTATTAACTATACATTCAGGTAGGGAATTTGGAAGAGGTACAGCCAGTGATCCTAATGAAGTTGGAGTCCTGAGTTCCCAGGAAGAAGACTACCTGCATCTATATATATAATAAAGGCATGGGAGGAATTGGGGAATAAACACTCTTTGATGTTTTGAGACAAAAGGAAAGATATGTATAGTAGGCAACTGAATATAAGAGCCTGAAATCCAAGAGCTAAATCTGAGCTGAAAGTAAAGAGGTGGGAGATACAAGCCGACACTGTGAATGATGTTACTGGAAAGAGTGATCTGGGATAATACTGTTTCCTGGCTCTCCTCCTAACACAAGGGTGATCTCCTGGGTCCTATTTATTCTTCATCTCTTCTTGTCTTGGTCTATTACATGCATTCTTCTTAAACAAAGTGATTTCTTACCTCCCCTCGACCACCACCATATATTGATACTGATGAAACTGATATCTAACTCTTTATTTTTCACCGTGATTAATGTCATAAGTTTCACACTGACAGAGCTGACTCAAGTTAATACCTCCACTTAGATGTCCTGTAGGGACCTTAGCAATATCATTCATCTTCCCAAATAAAGTCACATTATCCTACTCTTCTTGTCAATTAATGGCTTCATCATCCATCTAGTAACCAAATAAGTAACTCTTGAGTCATTATTCATGTTTGAGAAATACCTGTCCTAAGATTAAAGGCCAGATTATTTAGAACGGAAAATAAGGGCCTATCAGCACTTTCAAATACTCCTTTCTCCTCCTACATATTCTCCAGGTCCATTCTAGCCACACAAGCCAAAAGCCTCAATGAATAAGCCACACACTTTCTTACTTTAGTCCTTTGCTCATGCAGTCCCAGGAATGTGACTTGAAAACTCTTTTTTTTTTTTAATGTTTATTTTTGAGCAGGGGAGAAAGAACGAGAGACAGAAGCAGAGACAAAGACACAGAATCCGAAGCAGGCTTCAGGCTGCGACTATCAGTACAGAGCCCAAAAGCCCAACATGGGGCTCCAACTCATGAGCCATGAGATCATGACTTAAGCTGAGGTAGGACACTTAACCGAATGAGCCACCTAGGCATCCCTAAAAACTCCTAGCCTTAAGATTAAGTTCAGATGTGAGACTTTTCACCATCACCCTTCTCTCCATGGCAGAACCCATCAATCAATTCTTCTGATACACACATACACTTTAGCATTTTCTAAACTCTATTATTATTATGCAGGTGTGTGTATATAAAGATACAAAGAAATATTTTACTCTCTTCTAATGGAGCCCACATACCACCTATAACCTTTGTGTGTGACCACACTTAGATGGGAGGACTACTATGTCTTTGTAACTCCTGGCACCCAATATGGTGTATTCAAGCAGAAACAGATACATAATAAGAATTGGTTGAATAAATCAAATGATTAATCAATACCACAATTAAACCACAGATCTACGCAGTCCCAAGTCTCTCTACTTCATCATACTGCTTCAACTGTTCTGTTATCTATAAGCCTTTGTCTTAATCATCAATTCATTTCCAAAAACATGGATTGAGAACCCACTCTGTATAAAATCACTTTTCAGTATCTTCTCCCAAAATTTGTCCTTGGGAGTCAAGTATTTATTTTCATCACTATATGGAATACAAAATAGGAATAGATAATATTTCTCGCAAAAAACTCCCTTGATTTTTCTGGGTAAATTACATTCTGGAATATGATGAAATTGCCCTTCACTATAGCTTTCATGACTGTCGTGGCTCTTAGCACAATGTAAAATGCTATGGACGACCTGTCTGACTCTTTACCTCCCCTGCAAATGTTGCTTCTTTCTCATACAGGTCAATTGCTTTTTAGTGTAGGGAGGTCATGGACCCAGAAAATAATTTCAACAGCTGTGTCAGCTCACATCAGATAAAACTTTCCTCCCAACCCCTGCCACTTAATCATAGAATTTATGCTATTTTAACAAATTGGCATTATGACCAGAATCTTACATAATCACACAACCGTATATTCATCAAAATAATCAGTAACACCATATATATGAAAAAAATAATGCAATGATTGTAGAGATATTATGTATGGTTACAGAAGTGATCATGAAATAGAGCACTGTACCACTAAGGATGACATATCATTAAAATGGAAGATAAATCAGAACCCCAAGAGTGTTTGAAAAGGTACAAGGCCTAAGCATGACTTGGAAAACAGAATGCCATATAGTGTACGGCACTGTTGTTCCTTTCATATTCCATTCTAAGAATACGTACGAGATACAGCACTGGTCAGTGACTAAATACATCCCTTCCAGCATCCAACAGCCTGGGTTCACACCGCAGCTCCACTTCTCACTAGGTCTATGCCCTTAGGCAAGTTAGTTAAGCCCTTGTGTCATATTGTGTCCCTCTGCATCATAGGAATAAAAGTACTTGTACAGAACTGTTAAGGCTAAATGTGAGAGACTTATGATACATATTAATACCGAAATTTTTAAATTAAAAGAGAGAAAACCTATACACCTATATGTATGTATATATATTTTTTTTGAGCGAGGGAGTGCAAGGTGAGGAGGGACAGAAAGGTGGGGAGGAAGAGAAGAGGAGAATCTTAAGCAGGTTCCACGCTCAGCACAGAGCTCGGTAAGAGGCTGGATCCCACGACCTCAGGATGGTGACCTCAGCCCAAATCAAGAGTTGGATGCTTAACCAATGGAGCCACACGAGGGCCCCAAGAAAACCTATAAACCTTTATTCTTAGATACACCAGTACTTCCTGTGGGCCATCTGTATAAAGTGCATTATCTTCTAAAAGACACATAATTTCTAGGTGTCACAATGAGTAACATTTTAAAAATATTATTTATAAAGGTACAGCAAAATAGAGTTCTCTTGATTTGAGAGCTAAAGAAAAAATATGAAATGGTATTAGCACAAATTATATCTCCTCATGCCCAGAAAAATGAAATCTGTGTTTAGCAATAATGAGAACAATATACTTCTGAGGCACATTATAATTTATAAAGTGATTTCAAATACCTCATCTTGTTTGAACATGACTGTGTGGGTGTAAACTTGTTATGGGTAAAAATAAGTTCTTATTAATTAGTATGCACACCTGAAATACACTTCGGTGGTATGTCAGTACTTATTTTTGTGGAAAAAGAGACCTTATTTTATATAAAAAAATGATAACCCTGGACTAATTATGGCAGAATCAATAAAAATAAGATCCCCAGGTAATTTGGAGGTGAAATTAAACACTTGGATCCTGGTATAAGTGCTAACCACATACTTGTTTCCATACCCCAGCAGGGTCAACTTTACTTTTAAAATATTAGCTTTCATGGGGCACCTGGGTGGCTTAGTTGGTTAAGCATCCAACTGTGGCTCAGGTCACAATCTCAGTTTGGGTTCAAGCTCCACATCCAGTTCTGTGCTGATAGCTCAGAGCCTACTTTGGATTTGGATTCATTTTCATTCTCATTCTCTCTCTCTCTCTCTCTCCCCCCCCCATCCCTGCTGGTGCTCTGTCTCTCCGTCTCTCAAAAATGAAAACATTAAAAAATAGTTAAATATTAACTTTCTCTACTGAAAAATTAAAAACACATTATTCTGTGGTATATATATTTACTTACTTTATTGGATTGTATAATAGTCCTTTTCAAATAAAGAGGAAAGCAATCAATCAAAGTGCACAACAGCCACTTCCAAAGGTCTACGTTAACAAGATGCTTTATAAAGAGACAAAGGCTCAAACACAGAGTCCCTTTTTGGGTGTATTACAAAGAAATATTTAAATCATGAGATATATTTGCTAAACTTGAACTATGGAGTAAAGATTAAGAAAATGGTATAGTAGCGAGTTAATGCCTCGTGCTTTATTTCCTTGGCCCAACCCTGAGTTTACCTATAACCGTGCACAGATTCTGTGCTGCTGAAGGTTTCCCACCTAAAGCATCCACATTTCTGCTGTTTTGCAACAAGGCTTTTTCCAGATATAGGGGAATTTGGTAAGCCCATCCGCAGGGCAACCAAGAAGTGACAGATATTTAACTTCCCTAGGTACAACCCTCAGGAAACCAGGGACAGAAATCGACGGATTAAAAAGCCCAGTGGAACAACTGTTGGGCATGTTCTTAAAGTCTCCTCAAGGAGGACCTGGAATATTGAACTGAAAATGGCTAGGGTAGCACCGCTATTGTCTATTCTCCAGTCTGTGGCTTATTTTCCATGACCTTCCCTTTTGCTATGAGGGATCACTTTCCAAATGAACTACTTCTACTAGTACTTGTTTGAATTAGCTTTTTGAATAATTCAAACTAACCAATATGGGTACTGGGCCTAAGTTACCTGACTTGATCATGTAGTAGCCAGCATTTAATATCTCGTAAGCAACACCACGCCTCAGTTTTTCAGTCTGCAAAATGGAAATAATCATAGTAACAAACTCCAAGTTTGTTTTGATGAGGTATGCTATAATGCCGCAGTGTAGGCTTAAGCAAGGACTAATTACAAAACAAGAGTCAATACAATTACTATATTTACTAACTGTATATTTAATTGCATTAAAAGTCTGTGGGCAAATTGGCAGATTGTATTATTTGCTCATGATTCATTCTTCCCTCTCCCTGCCTGCCATGGATCACCCTAGGGGGATTACACTTCCTCCTCACTGATGTAGACTGCAACACGTGACTTGCCCTGCCCACTAACACCTGAACAGACATGACAGTGTGCCAGTCCTGAGCTAGGAAGTGAAACGTTGTGATGTGTTTTTTCACTTCTCTGGCTCTTCTTTCCTTCAGTAGAAGATCATGCTTCAAGCAGAACTATGTTCCGAAAAGGAGAGATTCATACGTGGATCTGAAGCCAATACAGAGATTGGAAGAGACTCTGGAATAAGAAATGCATTTTTTTCTTATAAATCACCGAAATTTGGATTTTTTTTACAGAGCATTATCCTAGAATAAATAAAGCTGATTAATAAGGCAGGAAAATAGTAAATGCACCTTATAGAATAAAATACAATAATAGACTGTATATAGCATTTTCACCTAAAATAGATTTGTAATCAGTTGTTTAAATTTAATATAAGCTGATGGATGGGTTTTAAAGTAAGCATTTACATTTCTGTAAAATTTCATTTACAATATGTTACTTTTTCATATATTGGTATTTCTCCTGATCATAACATTCACAATTTAAACATTAAAGCAAGCATGTTTTTCTAATACACAGCCAAGTATTAGCATAGACTGAAATCAACCTGGAAGGTGATTTAAGGGAAAAGTATGTTCTGAGGAAATTCGGTGGGTTATTGTAACAGCAATGGTCAGAACTGAGAAGGCTCATATACCTTGTTCCAAATACAGAAAGCACTTAAAACAGAAATGAAGTTTCAGAGTAATCACTTATTCCCTCTTCACCAAATATGGAAGTCTCAAGCCAGTGTTTGTGAAAGATCGAGCCAAGAAAGTATAAATAAAGGCCAAACATCCTCCCAGCATCAACAGGGGAATTTTTGCAGGCAGTGGGAGAGCATTAAGGACTGTCTTGTAGGATAGATTTCGGGAAATCACTGCTGATAATACAAAAGAAGTCTTGGGAGTGCTTCAAAGGAGGACATGGTTTTGAGAGTTAATCAGATTCCAAAGCTAATACATGATCCACGTGGCAGAGCACAGAAGGGACAGGGTCCCACAATCAATTTTTATTCAGCTCGAGGTCGCTAATACTGATGACAGGCGGTTACTAACAGCTTCTTTCAAGATACCTAATGAAAGATCTCTCATTTTTTTCAAGTTTATTATGCCACTGGGGGAAAAAAGTATTTATGTCTTTTCTAAGATCCGTGACAGGACTCCACTGAGAACCCTTCCCTCAGTGCACATTGACAATGGACGCGTTCTATCTATGTCTTGACTAATAATGTAAGTTGATGTGAATTTAGGTTAGCAGGTAAATTACATAATTGTATAAAGTTCCCAAATGATTATCATTGTTTGCTCTCAGGTACAGTTGTGTTGAGCTTGGAGAGGAAAACATAAGTTAGAATTGAAAAACAGGTGGCAATCACAGTGAAAAGTTGGATCCTTATGAACAACATAAGCATTTAACAAACAGTACAGGGGCGCCTGGGTGGCTCAGTCACTTGACCCTTCAGCTTCTGATTTTGGCCCCTGTGGGGGCTGTGTGCTGACAGCATGAAGCCTGCTTGGGATTCTCTCTCTCCTTCAGTCTCTGCGCCTCCCCTGCTGGTGCTCTTGTGCTCTCTCTCTCTCTCTCTCTCAAAAATAAATAAGCAACATTAAAAAAATAACAAAAAAGTACAAGAGTTTGAGTTTTTAAAGGAATTAGCTGAATCAAAAAAGAGCTTTTCTTAACTATAGTTTTCTTTGTCCAAGGTTACAAATACTAAGTTTTAGTTAATACAAAACACTTAAGTCAAATTCGTAAATGGCTTTCCCCATGACCAGTGTATGAACAGGTTTCAATCTGTCCGTTCATCTGTACGAATGGGTGTGATTTAGGTTCATGTGAATTGCAGCACCCTGCAAGCATCCTGATTAGACACCATTAAATAATCATTAAGTCGAACCTCCAAAACCTCCTGACTTTGTAAACCAAAGACATTACAGTTTCCCAATTTGCAGATTACTTTTATTATGGTGAGTTTCTACTAAACAGAATATAAAGGAATAGCTATTCAGAGTTGCAGTAATACAGGGACTTTTGTTGCAAACCAGACTATCTCAGTTTGAATGGCAACTCTGCTACTCATGGAGAGTGTGCCTCAGTTTGATGGACTGTAAATAACAATAAAGATAATGCTAATGCAGCATTGCTGTGAGCCTTGGGTCAATGTCTGATTGAACTCTGGCTCTAACACTAACTAGCTCTGTGGATATCAGTTAATTACCTGAAACTCCACTTCCTCAACATAAGAAAAAAAAAAAAGGAGTTTGTCAAAGATAACCACTATGTGCTTCTCCAGATCTAAATTTAACATGTGACTCATTAAGTTAGTGTTCTGATTCAGCACAAATGCTTAGGAGCCCTATAGCCCGGGGATTCAAACTCTGGCCTGAGACTTTCTAGCTGGGTTTCCTTGAGTTATGTATATAACTTCTCTCTTTGGTTTCCTCATCTATAAAATAGCTATAAAGTTAATAGCTCTCTCACACTGCTGTTGTGAGGATTAAATGAGCCATTACTTCTCACGAACACAGAAAGGATCTGGTTCCAAATAAACAATCAACACTGTTATTCTTGCTTTGAGATCCAAGGGCTTTTAATACAACTATGGGATGAATTCTTAAAATTGTGACCAAATTTTATGAGTGTATGCAAATGAGGGGCTTCAGTCTTCAGTAGATTCCCAAAGGGATCCATGGTTTGAAAAATGTTAGATAAAACCAAGACTGTCTTCTGGCTCTTATGCCTAATTAACGACCCACGTTTAACTTAATTGTTTTTTTAAGAACACAGGCATTAACAGCCATCGGTCAGGTTGTATTATTTTTCCTCAACTATGGTTTGTTCAAATGTTATTTAAGAAAGGTCTTGCTCTTCTCTGTCCCTTTCATAGATGTTCACATACTAACTGGGCTTTCTTCATATTCCCTTAGATATTACTCTTCAGTTGTCTAGGTTTAGGCACTTATTATTATTAGTTTTTAAGTTTCTTATGCATAAGTATGCCTTGATGCACTTTTCTTACAACCCATTTTGCTTTCTGAAGAGCATCTTCTTTTGTGATCTTTTGTGATGTTGAGTATTGACATAATGCAGTACAGTAATTGAGACTCAGCAAGATTTGTCTGCTATCTGACTGCTTCAGACATTTATGCCTTAATTTGCTGGATATTTTCAATGCACACTTGTCTTCAGTGAAAGCCGTCCATGTCAATGAAAGAATCATTTAAATGATCATTTTCACAACATTTAAAAAGGCACCATGACATACAAGAAACAAATCACTCCTTGCTGCAGCGATACAGTGAATTCACAGCATGAAAACCGGTATGAAAGTGAAAATAACAAACTGTCAGGAAAGATCAATAGAAAAAGAACTGATAATGGCTAAGAGCAGAACAGTATTGATTAATAAAGTAATATGAAAAGAGAAAAGGTGTATGTTAACTGAAACACTAGATTTGAACAAGCATTCATAGATTAGGAAATAAAATTTCAAGATCTAGAAACATCCTCACAGATGAAAAGGGGTCTGACTGAAATGCTTTCATTGTCTGAATAACTTAAGTGAGGAGTCAAAGTAAAAAAAAAATAGAATTGTGATATTTTTAGGATAATGCTGAATATATATAGAGGGAGGGGCAGGCATATGTTCAATTAATTTACAACTACATTTATGTTCATTACCCATATTTTAGAAACTAGACAAGAAAGGGTAGTAAAAGCTGTTTTCTTTTCATATTTTCCTTGAGTGACTGTAGTTGTAATGCACAAGGAACTGTATAACCTGCTTCCTTTTTTTTCCTCCATATTCATTAGAAACATTTATTTTCACTTTAGATTCACAAATTAAAGTATTATGCCATTTGAAGAAAGTTTCAGATTAGAGAACATTAAACGAAATATTCAACTTTCATTAAGCACCGTATTGCACTTATAAATAATAAGTTCTAGCTTAAATGAAAACATGTGGTTAAATACAGAACTGAGGCACTCTACTAATTCAGTGTTTATCAAAATGTTCTTCTCCCTTTTTTTCCTTTTCTTCTGTTATGATTATATTTATTTTTTAAGCCACTTTATTGAGGCACAAAGGCAGGAGTGACATAAAAATAGCTGTACCTATTTAATGTATACAACTTTGTGAGTTTGGAGATAAGTATCTATCTGTGAAAATGTCACCACAATCTATACTGTAAACAGGGTATACTGCTTTCCTCATTTAAAATTACAATGGGTGCTTTCCATTGTTGTTAAAACAGAATTTAAATTGCTCAATGTATTATATGGCCCCAAGAAAATTGCCATTCTGCCTTTTTTTGGAAACTCTGAAAAATGGTTTCACCAATCTTGCTATAAAAACAATGTTGTAGTTAATGTCTACATGGACAAATCCAAGTTTGAGGTTGTTACTTTAGCAAAGATTTTCAAAAATTAGGTGAAAAGATCTAGGTGAATAATCATGCATGTATTTCGTACCTATTAGTGAATTGCTTCTCAAAAATACTGTATAAAATCATCTTCCTTCCAGTAGTGGAGGTGAATATCCATAATGCTGCATTGTAGCTTACACTGAGTATTTTAAGTATGAATGTAACTCAGAGACATATGTATGTATGTCTCCATCTACCTAACTATCCATGAGTATGTAAGTGTATGTATACATATATAATTTAGACTTGGGATGTAGAGATGAGTCAGGCTCTCCCTGAAAGCTTTGTAAGATATAAGTCTAAGTGAATGGTGACAATCATGTTCTGCTGTGTGAGGAACAGGGGAAGCCATTGTGCAATAAAAGAGATGGAACAGAGAAAAGGAGATGTGGCAGAGAATCCTGAAAGCTTTTGATTGCCTACTTCCAGCATCTTCTTGAGGCACAAATGCAGCCTCTCCCCGCCTTCCTCAAGAAACCTTTTAATTCTTAGAATACATGTATCCTTTAGAATCTATTTCACACTTGTTAAAAACAGTTCCCGCGTGCTACATGCTACTTGTCATCAAGTGTCCTAATGAAAAGAACACTCAACTAGCAAACAGAGTTTGGTACTGAACAGCAAATTAAGTTTCATTTCATAGAATTTTTTCATCCCATGTTGAGATGGGAAGATGCTCACCTTCCTCTCATAAGGATATGATGCTCTATCTGCAAACTCAAGGAAAAAATCTCAACCTGAAACTACACAGGAAAAAACTGATGCCATTTCTAGCACCTAATTGGTAGTTATCTGCCATAAACACATCAGGCTGTTTTGGTTCCTTCTCTGCAAAGGGCCATTTAAACCCAAATTGGAATTGTCTCCGGGTTACTCTGAGTACTAATAAGAACTTTCAATTCATGCCAATTATAAGTATTCACAAACACAGATAGGGGTGACCAGGGAAGCCAACCAGAACTTTCTGTTTAGTTTCATTAGACCCAGACTTAATGAGAAAAAAAGATAATTAGCAATGAAAAAGTTGTAAGCCTTGTTGAGTTTCTTGCTTAAATTTAAATAATACTGACTGTGTCGGCAATGGGAACTGTGGTAGAGAATAAAATGCACGTTCGATTCGGTAAGATTTGAAAATATGAAAATAAAACATGAGAAGGAGCATAGATAGTCCAAAGGAGAAAAGGAAGTTGGTGGATCACAACCAGAAATATGATTTCTTTTTAATGTGCTTGCATTATAGAAACCACTCATTCCAGAAACCATTGTGACTTAGTATCATCAATAAAATAACATCCTCATAATGTCACCAAATTTGCAAAATGACATGCCTGATGAAACGGCACTAATCAAGACACATTAACTTTGCTAGACAACAAAATTTAAAGTGCGAAATGTCACGGGCAGTTAAATTTCAAAATATGAATATACTTATTATTTTGTTTAGTGTCTTTATTGTTGAGAAACGACAAATCTCCATTTGATTTTATATTCTAACATAGTAAGGAAGGTATTTGAAATTTCCAATTTCTGCCATCCAACAGTTCTCCGAAATGACAAATATAAATGTATGCAGGACATTTTAACTTTCTTTCTTTGTTAAGTTTAGATTACAGCTCTATACTCTGCATTGGTGCAAATGTCCAACACCCTCATATGCATTGTTATGAGGAGATGAAAAGGATTAAGAAGGAACTTTGTGTCAGTGCAGGGAATGCTAAAAATTTCCATGCCACAAATATGAATGGAAATAATTACCCTTATTATTAGCTCAATAAGAAAGAAAAAAACTGGCCGCCTACTTTTATTTTCTCCTATTTAACATTTTTGGACCTTTGTGCTTTATTAAGTCCGGCCCTGGTTTTGGGTAGACATTTCACGGCCCATGGGGCACTGCTGTCACCTTGGCTCCTTACTCACATTTGGAATGAATGTTTCCAACCACCTGCCTTAAGGCGTTCAGACTTTGGTGTGAGCATCGCTGGAAAAATATGATGGAATATGAATTATGTGGTGGTGGATATGTGAATTTGAATAGGATTATTTTTAAAATGAAAAGTTAATGTTTTCCCCCAATTTTCTGGTAAATTACTAAACTATGAAAACATTGCAGCCTTCCTAAGGCTATTGAGAACTGTATCCACGGCTCGTGGGGATTCATATTCTCTCTTCTACATTATTGGAAATATTTTCACTAAAAGTCGGAAACTCTCCTATCCTTGGCTCTAGGCAAAGATCTAGGCAAATCAGAAGGAGGTTAAAAAACAACCCTGGGGAAAGGAGAAAATATGCTCTGGGCCTGGGATCCTGCCCTAAAGCTAAGCAATGGTCTGTTAGCACTGGCGGAGGCAGTTTACAGGTATGCAAGGTCTTCTGAAAGGTGAGGAAAGAACAGGGACACTGAGAAATCCCACTAGAACCTCATGAACCACATTAAGCACAAGGTACAAGCAGCCCTGGAGAAATTTGAAGTCTACGGTACTCCAGGGGCTGCCATTGTAACAATCAAACCTAAAACCAGCTTAATGGTAATTCCATTGACTCAAACCTTCATATTACCAGTGTGGCACAAAAAGGGACCTGTGCTGAATTTTAGGATCAAATATATTTACTTTATCCTCTACTGCTGTTCCACACACAAAGTCTAACTTTAACACACATACACACACAAAAGAAAGACATGCAGAGGTGCCTGGGTGGCTTATTTGGTTGAGGGTCCAACTCTTGACCTCAGCTCAGGTCATGACTTCACAGGTTCATGAGTTCTAGCCCCAGAGACAGCCCCACGTCGGGCTACATGCTGTCAGTTCAAAGTCTGCTTGGGATTCTCTCTTCCTCTCTCTCTGTTCCTCCCCTGCTCACGTTCGCTCTCTTTCAGAATAACCTTTAGGAAAAAAATCTCAAAAAAAAGACATGCAAAAAAGCAAGCAAAATATACCCAACATCAAGAGATAAAGCCACTAGACCCAGAGGTAACCTAGAAATTATTAGATAAGAACTTTAGAATAATCCTCAGTGATAAAACAAAAAAATATGGATTGTTATATTATCATAAATTTTTAAGAGAAAGGTAGACAACTTTCATGAACAGATGGGAAACTTCTGCACAGTGGAGAAAGCTATAAAAGAATCAACTAGAAATACTAGAAATAAGTTATAATCAATTAAAACTGCCAATATAGCATTGCAACATTCTTATAAATTAACACTATTACAAATTAAACAACACGAAATCACAAAGCTAACAGCGGTACCGTAAAAATGACACAAAATTTAAATTACAATATATGTTAGTTTGGGGAAATTATTTATTAATATTCCCACCCAAGTACTCAATCTTTGGTGGCAGGAATGATATAAAATTCCGTATGTGATAAATGCTACTTGCATGATACATATTATCCTCCCACCCCCTCCTGTCAGACAGATAGGAAATTGGGACTAAAAAGCCCTAGTTATTATTTTAAGGTTATATGACTGTACCTATGCGTCTCACACTGTAAAACTAACACTGTTCTAAATGATCCATTTTTGTGAAGACAGAGAGCCATGCCAGTTGTCATAGTCTGTGCTATATGAGTAGTAAACGAAGGATGAGGTCGGCTTCTATTTAAATTGAAAGACTGCAAAATTATGAAGGCATACTCCTTTCTCTGTAGCGTAAGATGATTGGGGCTACCTCTTTTCTCACATTTTCTGTATATAATTTTTGTTCAAACCTGCTTTTCATTTTTCTAAATCATTTCAAATTTCATTGATAGTCCTAAAATGCAACAAAAGAGAAGTAGATAATTTTAAGCCATCCAATTTGGAACCTTTTGTAAAGTGGCATGAATAGATTTCACTATAATGTATAAAGCCCTGCTTGTTCTTTTCTCTTTTGAACTTTTCTGGGTTGGTGGACGGGTTAGAATCCTCAGAAAGGGAAAACTGAATGCCATCCAAATATGCAAGTCATCCAAAACTAAAGAAGTAAACAAAGTTAATGATCACGCGTGTAAGTACTACTGATTTATCTTTTAAGAAACTCTGAGAAGAAAGTAACTAGGTTTTTCAAAGTAAATAATGGCTCCGTGTTTGTGCGACATGGATTAAACTTGTTCTTCTCTAAGTTTGTGACATGTTGTTACTTCTGCTCTTGTTTGTGGTTATGGTTTTTTCCCCATTCTCCTCGTGCATAGGTAATCATTCAGACTGACAGTAATCTAAAGTTTACACTAATGATGAAATCTCTTGCATTATCCCAACTCCGAGTCACACCATTTGAGTATAGCACAGGGCCCACTCAGGACTCAGATAAACATCCTTAGTACCCAGCACCACCACACGGCACATGGGCATGCATGACTCTATAGTTGTTTTGTTAAATATCTACGAATTTACTATGCACAAGAACCTGGAAAGCCAAGATACAGTGGTTAGCAAAAATTGTCCAAATGTATTAATAACTAGGAACCATAAACATGTCTATAGATTCTTCTTTAATTTGAAGCTTGTTATTCATGAGCACAACCCACAGATCCCATTAGAATCATTAAAGCATTTGCAGAGGCAATTACAAATGGACAGGGAAAATGTGATCATGACAAACGGCTGCCAGAGTAACAGGGGTGACGAAGAGAGGGACATTTTAGAATTCCCAAAGTCCCAGTTCAATAAAATCAGATACACAAGAAGCCATATGCAGCTTCAACTGTAAGCACCATCTGATCTATTTCTTAAAATCCTCAAGAAAGCTTCACTGAATCATTGTATGTACAATCCAGCAAATCAGACCTGAACCGTGACCAATCTCTTTAGAATGGCTACTGAAGGGCCTAGTATGTCCAGTATTCTAGTTACCTTGGAGAAAGAAATAACAGGCACTTGTCAGGGATATCAGGGAATGACCCGCTTTCTGCCTTTTCTTCCTACTCTTTCCTACACGCACACACACACGCGCGCGCACTCGAGTGCACTCCGCCAGAAAACAAACAGAGAAGCTATGGGGGAAACAAACAGAAGCAAAGAAGTTTTGACATGCCCCAGAATGTCTCTTAAAAGGCCACAAAACCCAAAAACTAAGACTCTCAACTGTTTAAATGTGTAGATGGGATTAGGGGGATTAGAAATTTGTAATTCCGTGCGGTGAAGTAACTGAAGGAATAGATTCGCCTCAATATTCCTACAATTGGTAACGTGGACGGTGGTGTCTCCATCTGTGTACCCATGCCTCTCTTTCGGTGGATCTAATTCTTCCATAGGAGAAGAGGGTGTTTGGGTTTGTTTGCTTGCTTTTTGTTTTTGTTTTGTCTTGTTTTTGAGAGAGCGAGAGAGCTAGCACCCAAGAAGGTAAGGGCAGAAGGAGAGGGAAAGAGAGAATCTCAAGCAGGCTCCATGCTCCCCCCCCAACTGAGCTAATCCGGCTTCACTACAGGAGAACAGTGTTTTGCATACCCTGGGTGGGCAAGGGCAGAGGAGGGAGAACAACAGGAAAGGAATACTTGTAGATGTTCCTACAGACCATTCTGTTTCCAGCCATTCCACTGAATTTTATAATTATAAAAAAAATGTAGGAAAGCAGAAAAAAATTGACAAAAGCAAGCCCGAGCACCTTCAGTTAACTGTGAACTGAACAGATAAGATGCACATTGACTCTGCTGGGGAATAATTTGTATGCTGATTTATGAAATGACTGCTACATATTGTCTCCTCATCTGACAATGGAGTGCAGACGGTGGGGATAAAAATAAGAGCCATTCCAAGGAAATGCTTTCTGCCCAATGCTCATTCAGAAGAGTACTGAGGCTGGAGATGCAAGAGAATACTAAGCATGGATTCTAGGCCATCCTTAAACAATCCAGAGCTGGAGAGCTGTTTGCAGAGATAAATTTATTCTGTGTTCAATGTTTCTTGACCTACTTCTCATAAGGAAAATTCTGCCTGAAAACTAGAAGGAATACATTTTTCATTTGCACTTGAAATTTACCTTTAGATAAAACACATTAATTTGGACAAAAATATCCCTTATTAGGGATGTATAAAACAGATTCAAGAGCATTTGGGATAAGACATTTTATGAATTGTACAACGCATAAATATAAAAAAATGAAACACTAAAGGATTCTTAGGAAAGGCAGTTCAGCCCAAATGAGGTAGGAAATAGTGACATGCTGAGGAACATAGAGGGCTGGAGAGACAGTCAGGAAGGGGATGGTCAGGAAGGGAACTCCTATTTGTGGAGGACATGCTGGATGCATGATGCATTATTTAATCCTCACAACTAGACTGTGATCAAGATATTTTGTTTCCCTTTTACAGATGGGAAAACCTGAAGCAAAATGGTTTTATTAGTTGCCTATGATACAACCAATCCCTACCTCACTAACAGTCCCATCGTCAGAATCACACACACACACACACACACACACACACACACACACACAGTGCTTCCTGCGATTGTACAGAAAGTCTTAAATTCCACCCTTGAAAAGTTAAGTAGGTACTTCTCACTACCTTAAAGTTGTTCAGAAATACAAAGCTTTTCAGTAAAACTAACTCTTGATACCAATGCAATAGGTAAATCCTCTTTGAATATAAATAGACCATGATGGTGGCCTAAACAGCAGGTATGGAAGAGTATTAGTTACAAGAAGTTTCTACTACTTCTCATTGCTTACTGAAATGAAGGCTGGGGGGGATGTTCAGAGAGGTGCAGATAAATACGAGCTGGAAGCTCTGAGGAGGGTTTTCAACTTTTCTGATACCCCCCCCATTGCCTTTCACATTCAATTGAAGAGAAGAGGAAGATGATAATGTTCCCTTAAAGAGTGAAAGTTTGAGCCTAAAGAGTGGCACCCAGAGCTGTTTTGAAAGAGTGCAAAACAAAGGGGTTGGGTATGTAAGTAGCCTCACAGCAGTCCAAAAATTTCACTGGGTGTGTGGTGAGCAGCCACACATACGGGCCCATGGAAAAATCATGGAAATTAGGAGGAGTAAGATGATAGTCTTGCAAAGATGTGGCAACCAGACTGAGGGATCCCAAGGCTGGGAATGCAGAATAAGTGTTTCAACTGTGTGTGTTGGGGGCGGAGGTTGGATGCAGACGCTGGTCCACCTCAGCAGATGCCCCCGTGAGAAGGTCGCCCAGCTAAAGGATTAAACACATGTCATATCTCTACATGTCCCTAACCAAGGACCATAAGCCTGTGCAGAAATGAAGCTAAGTAATACCTCTAAAGTATTGCCATCCTGGAAGGAGGCAAATCCTAACAAATCCTGAATACGAATGGTAAACCTAACAAGTCACTGAGCATCCTGAGAATGGGATATTAAGAAACCTGCTAAATTAAAGTAAGAAAAAAAAAAAGAGTCCAAGCAAAAATTTAATTCAGTTAAGGAACAAGTAATAAAGTAGCATTTTGGGCCCACTTAAATCTGTGGGATGTGAAGGTTTTACCCACTAAGGACATACAGTTTGTACAAAGGAATGTATCCGAGAGCTCACTGTGAGGCATGCAAATGTGCCTCCCAAAATAATTCATGATTCAGACTAATGTCAGCACAAAATATAGTAGTTCAGAGGACGTTTTGCATTTCCTATCAACTATGAGACCCATCAATACCTAGACAAAATAAAAGCTAGGCTAGAATGGTTGGATCCTACCTGTTTCTTACCAAGTGTGATGTTAAATGACTGAGGACTCAAAATTTTGCTCCTGATTCTAAATCTCTGTGTTCTTTCCTCTAATGGTCTCTTCACTTTCTGACACCTACGTGGTGCTCAACAAATTTTAGACTGAATCAAATCATGAATAAAAAGATGTCTTTCTTCCGTGACCAGCAGAGGGCTGAGCAAATAGCAGGTAATGTGGTGTGTCTTCCATAGCATGCAGCACACTCATAGAAAGCAGAAAAACAGGACAGGATGTTTAATTACAGGGTGTAAAGCAGAAAAGAGGAAGAGATGTTTCATGACGGTGTGTATCTACAAATTGCTAGATGCTGATCTAAGTTTTTTCATGTACTTGAATCGCTCAGTTCTCGTGTTAACCCGTATTACATATGAGAAAATGGAAAGAGAAGGTGAACAGTCTATCAAGGTAATGGTAATAGCGTATATAATTTGAGGGCTTACCATGTGCCCTTACCAACAACTTTAAATAGAGTAACGCATTCCATTCCCACAATCACCCTAAGCATATGTACTTCCATTGACTCCACTGTATAGAGGTGCAACCAAGCTTAAGTAACTGCTCAAGGTCATACACCTCCTTGGCAACAGATGGGCACAAATTTAAGCCCATGCTCTTGCCATCTCAATATTAAACCAAAAACCTGAGCTGTCTGGTCACTGATCCTAGGTCTGATGAGGGGAAAGTAAACAGTGGTCTCATAATAATATCTCCTGTCTGAATGGAATATTCTCTATGTCTTGGGGTTTTTAAAATCTTTTAATCTTTCCTTCATTCTCAGCTGTATTCAATTCCACATTCACTCTTCTGTTTGTGCCACTTTACACATTGGTGCCTTGCTTCTCTTTGACCCAAATACTTAAAACAGGTCACACATTTAAATATGGCAACCCCTCCAGCCTTGCTGTAAAAATTGGGCTGTAAAATGTGTGTGTACTACTGGTGATTTTTGAAAAAGTTTACCCACACATACTTTTATATTTTTAGGTTTGACACTACATTATATGTGAGACAATCCCCACAATTTATTAGGACAGATCTTTATCCTTTAAAAGACTGTTTTCTGACAAGGAAATGAATTCATTTTTCTTTTTGCTTATTAGTCCATTATGGTTTTAAAAATAAGTTATCTGGAATAATTATGATTCAAATCTTTAAAATAATGTACTCAAATATATAAATCTAGAACAAAACAAAAGCTAGGGCAAAACTGCTTAGCTTTACAATGATCTCAGAATTAGCTGCTTCTCCTATGCTCCTAGTCTCCTCAAGTGACTGCCAGTGAATAAAAATGTAAAGGAAATAAAACCCACTATTCTCCGTGGATTCCATGACAAAAAGAATTTTGGATATTTTTATGAAGCAATGCAGGGATTGGCTTTGAATAAAGATTCCTTTATTATATTATTATAATTTACTGTCCTCCGAACATGACCTGAGAAAACTATTCTGTACCACTCAGGCTCTGTGGAAGTCTAAGAATTAGAAACACCCACATCAACCTATTAATTTAAATTTACATATGCACATAGCATTTTTGAAATGAAACATAGAACATTTTAAAAGAATAATTCAATTTTATATAGGTCTGAATAAACACACACGTATATAGAGATGAATTTTTAAAATATTAATTTG
This sequence comes from Suricata suricatta, assembly GCF_006229205.1. Lineage (NCBI taxonomy): Eukaryota > Metazoa > Chordata > Mammalia > Carnivora > Herpestidae > Suricata > Suricata suricatta. The sequence goes on from NC_043717.1 coordinate 26,891,451, forward strand.
TATTTTTATTCTTTGACAGTTCAGGGAAAGAAAAGCTGTGTTTAGTCATCTCTTACAGTCCTTTAGATTTGCATCAGCTGGATAGCAGTGCTGGCCAAACTGAAGGAAACTTTCTGTTCCTAGAGCTTTTACATGGTAGTAACTGTGACACAATCCTGTTTTACAAATTTATAGAACTCATAGCACAGCGGACTTCTACATGGCCCACTGTTAAGAGGAAGGAAAACTTGGGGAATAAATGGGAGGAGACAACTAACTGCCAGAAAAAGAGTTATCACGCTCTTAGGGTGGCAACCAAAATGGAGGGGAGGGGCTGGACAGAAATAGAGAAAAAGAGCATAAAAGGCAGAACAGGCACAACCTCGTGATTCATGGCTGCTAGTCACTGAAGATTGAAACTTTATCTCCTCATGCACTCTGTCCTTCTGTTGCCTATAGCTTGGCTTATTCACCCAATCTGTGCTGTCTATTTGGACTCCTTGATCTTCAGGTCTCAGTTTCACTTGGGTAGATCTAGCCTTCTCTGTTCAACCAAGGAAGACGTGAAGTGTGTTCCAGTGAGTGTATTGTGTCAAGCCTGCCAAATGAAACTTCAAAAATGTGGGCATGGTCAGCTCAGCCTGAACATTCAAAAGATTTGTACCACAACTGTCAGAGATTTGTTTTGGTTGCGATGCTTGTAAAATTGGTACGGAAACTCTGCTGAAAACGGAACCCCTAGCTTATCTTTATTATCATCCTGGGATAAACTTAGAACTTTGTCCATCCCTGTCCCCAACACTCAATTACCTTCACACATTTCTCACCTAAAATCTATTTCAGTTCCTTGGGAGACTATTAGTCCCCAGATATGGAGGCTACTGTCCTTTAAATGATGTGGCTGCTGCTTCTGCAGATGGCAGTATTAATGGGGGAAAATGTTTAGATTTATAGAGGTCAAAAACAGAAAAAGGAGAGGCAGTCTTAAGCTCTAGACTCTGGGAATGAAACAGGAAAAGATACTGAAAGGGAAATGTAAAAACAAAAGAAAAAGACAGGTGGGGCCTGGTTCAAATGCCTGTCAGTCTCTTCATCACACTGCCTCCTTTTGCTCTAAATACTAAATGTGCCTAAAATTAGGCCACTTCTCTCCAGAGAATAGGCAGGAACTGGACACTATAATATATCATCAAAGTGAATTTATAGAAAGTTATTTTTACCTGCTCATTATCTACAATAATTGTTTTTCATGATTGTCAATATCAATACAAAGCAGTAGGGCTACCATGAGCTTGGAAGCTTCTATTAAGTTCATTTCAACTATAAACCTAAACCATTCCTTTCTCACTCCCATTTTCAATTCAACCAAATATGCCAATTCAATTCCAAAGGCTCAGCTCTCAGATTGGTCCAATCAAGTGATCCTAGAATATTTGCAAATATGTTTGTTTTTAAAATATGCTTTCTTCACCTTTTAAAGTAGAAACTAAGACAGAAATAGTAAATGAGTACTGAAAAGCTGCTTTCAAGAATAAAGCAGGAGGCATCACATTTCCTGATTTCAAGCTATACCATATAGTTATAGTATTCAAAATAGTATGGTACAGGCATAAAAACAGAGACACCAAGAGAACAAAATTGAGAGCTCAGAAGTAATCCCAAACTTAAACAATCAACTAATATTTAACAAGAGAACCAAGAATACTCAATGGAGAAAAGACAGCCTCATGAACAAACGGTGCTGGGATCATTGGTTATTGACATGTAAAAGAATGAAGCTGGATCCATATCTCATAGTGCTCATAAAAATTAACTCAAAATGTATTCAAGTCTTAAATGTAAGATCTGAAACCATGAAACGCCTAGAAGAAAACATAGGAATAAAGCACCTGGACATGGGTCTTGGTAATGATTCTTTGGCTATGACACTTAAAGCAAAAGCAACAAAATAAAAAATAAACCAGTGGGGCTGCTTCAAACTAAAAAGCTTCTGAATAGCAAAAGGAACCATCAGCAAAGTGAAAAGAGAATCTACAGGATGAAAAAAAAAATATTGGCAAATCATCTATCTGAAAAAGGGTTAATATCAAAAATATATGAAGAACTCATACACCTCAACACCAGAAACCAAAAGCCAAAAAAACTGCGCAAAGAATATGAATAGACATTTCTTGAAAGAAGTTATCTGAAAGGCCAGCAGGTCCATGAAATGATGTCCAACATCACTAGTCACTAGGGAAATGCAAATCAAAACCACAATGAGATATCATCTCATATGTATTGGAATGTCCATCATTAGAAAGACAAGAGGTAAGGATGTAGAGAAAAGAGAACCCATGTGTAGTGTTGGTGGGATTGTAAACTGGTGCAACCACTATGGAGCCTCAAAAACTAAAAAATACAATTACCATATGATCCAGCAATTCCATTTCTGGAAATACATCCAAAGGAAATGAAAACACTACTCAAAAATCTATTTGCACCCCGTGTTCATCACAGGATTATTCACAATAGTTGAGACATGGAAACTACCTAACTTTCCATCAATTGATGAATGGATAAAGAAGTTGTGGTACATATTCACAATGGAATATTATTCAGCCATATGAATAAAAACAGAGAAATCCTATCATTTGCAACAACATGGATGGATCCTCAAGTATTGTGCTAAGTAAAATAAGTCAGACAGAAAAAGAAAGATACTGGAGGAACTCACATGTGGAATTTAAAACTCAAAAAACCAACAAAAACTAAACTCCTAGAAAAAGAATGAGATTTGCGATTACCAGCAGCCGAGAATGGGGTAAGGGAAAAATTGAGGAAGGTAGTCAACAGACACAAACATCCACTTGTAAAATAAATAAATACTAGGGATATAAAGTACAATGTGATGAGTATAGCTAACATTGCTGTAAAACATACAGGAAAGCTGTTAAGAGAGCAAATCCTGATAGTTCTCATCACAAGGAGATTTTTTTCCCTTTGTTTCCTCTTTTTTTTTTTAAATTACATCTACATGAAAAGATCAATGTTGAACCTATTGTGGTAATCATTTTGCAATATATGTAAATCAATCCATCATGCCATATGCTTTAAACTTATACAGAGATGTATGTCAATTATTTTTCAATAAAATTGAAAAAATATTAAATTTTTATATCAATATTAAGCTCAAGAAATTCAAATAGTATTTGGCCAGAATTTGATGGCCAAAAGATATCTATGTAACAGAATACTAAACTCAAGGAGACGATCAGGTCTCTTTAATAATTTTAGTAAGTTGAAGGTAGCATTTAAAAAAAAAACACCATGTTTTCTTCTTTTAACAGGCTTTCACTTTTTTACATGAATTGGTTTAGATTGTTTTCCCAGAACTAAGACCATTCCTAAGCCTAAAGCTATAGAAGAGAATGAACATTCATTCTATAAAATGTCTGCTGGGTTTGTACAGTAACATTTCAGTGATGTGAGGCTTGTTTTAGACCACATTTTTGAATAGATATTTGTTAATAATAACTAATCCTTTCATGTGACACATATGCCATAATAAATACACTACCTTACTTTTTCATAATGTTTAGACAATATTTACAAGTTACTAATTCAGGAAATTAAAAAGGTCTTAAATGCCCTAGAAGGTAGGGACATGCTAAGTATGGGACAGGGATAAAGGTGGGGGCAGGGCCGTCATGTCTAATAAGTACCTAACCAAAAAAAGAGAAAGAGGAAATAAGGCTGAAAAAATGCACATTGAATAAAGGACATTATCAAATATTCTGGGATGTATGCACTTGATTTTGCTTCATCACTACTTCATTTTGAGTCATCTAGGTCAACGACTGTCAACTAATCAATCTCTATCCGCTGTGAGCGAAGATCAAGGGCAACAGCAGTGCCTTAATGATTTCAGTCTCTAGCCTTCAAGGGGACAGATTATAGGGACTGGAAGCAAATCAGTCTTTCACAGGGCAGTTCAGCCCAGAGCTCCTGACAAGGTCTGATTATAATGGAAAACTGTTAAACCAGCAAAAACAAGACATAATTATGAGGGAGGAGGAAATACAAGACTAATGAATTTTAGTGTTCATAACAAGATAAAATTAATATGTTTTTATTAGTGCTTGTGTAGCCATCCATGTAGTCATTTACAAGTCTAAACAGGGCAAGAAGAAACTCATGACAGAAGGTTCTTTAGCAATGTCTTGCTTTTCTTCTCATTAGCAAAGTTGACTTAGATAAGATGACCAGTCCACCCATTGTTCCAAGCTCCAGTCAGGATCATTTCAAATTCAAACAAATCCAAAAGCAAAAAAACTTCCTTGAACAACGAAATCCTCATAATCCTAAATTGTCTAAAAATCCACTTATGCCTTTAATGTAAATAACGTACCATTTAAATATTGAAAGCTCCCTAATATTTTCATTAGCGAGACTTTTTTCTAAAACTAGCTAATCTGCACCCTTTTGGAGGTATCCTTAGAACCTTCTCCATCTCTACTGACTTACTAAAAACACCACTGAATGTCAGTTTCATCTAATGATTGTAATTATTTTGATATACTCTATATGGAAAATAAAGTGATTTCTATTTTAAATACCCTTTAAAGCTATTCTACCTACGTGACTATCGCTCCTGAGAAGTTAGAACTTCTTTTCTGTAGTTACAGGAAAAATTTTCTAAAATGTGTATTTAAAGGTCTGGAATTTCATCTTATTTTAATGGAGAAAATTCAGGGGAAGTATTAATTCAAAATATAAGCTGTTTTTAACAATACCTCAATATGAAAAATTGTAGCTTAAGACACTGTCCTTTGAAGTTACAAGTCAACCGGTGTTTTCAAACTGTTTTTCCTGAAACACTATCAATAAGAAATGATCTTGAAGTGTGAGATTCAACAAAACAAAATAGATCACTTTATCTTCAAATTTCTCAGAACCTTCAGCATATGACTAGCTATTGCTAATATCTCAAAGACAGATATAACTTGCAGTTTTTTTCCCAAACATATTTGACCACGAAACCTTTTTTTTCTCCCTAGAAAGAGCTACTAAAGGCTCAGTGTTTCTTGCATAGTTTAAAACCCACTAAAGTAAATTTACTCTTCTCTTAGAAACATATCCTAGGAATTCAGAAATATTTATTTAACTACTGAAGATAAAAGGCAGAGAAGGAAAGTTGCTTCAAAGGAAAACTCATGTGAGTGAACACATACACTCACAGAAAGAAGGAATGCTGAAGGAAGATTGCTTAATTAGAAACAAAACTGATTAATATTTTAAAGGGCAATAAAATCATATCCTTCAAGGATATTTGTTCTATGAGAAAAACAATAATTTTTCACTCTACTGGACAAAAATCTATAAGTTCACATAAAACTTCAGAGAGTCAGAGCCCTAATCAATAGTAAATACTAAGTTAAACAAAGTTGCATTCTCTTAGAAAATAAAACGATCTTTGAGGAGCTCTTTTTTAGACAAAAGCTTCAGTATGACATTAAAAGGATGTCTAGTTATTCTTCAGCCTTATTTTCAAGTTTTAGAGTTTAATAAGCTTGAATGTGTGTCATACTTATTTAATTCCCTAATAAATATTTATTGAGCATGTATTAATTGCCAGGCACTGTGTTAGGGGTTGGGAAGATGACAGTGGACAAGATAAATACTCCTCCATCCAGAAGCTTACTGACTAATGAGCGATAGGGACATGTAAACAGGAAACTGAAAAGTAGTTTGATGTGCATAAAAATACAGTGATTGCGGTAGAAGGAGATAAAAGTAAAAGAAAGTTCTAACACCAATCTAAGGGATTTTCTGAAGAGGTGACATCACCTAAAGGATAAATTGGGAGTCAGCTGGGCAAAAAGAAGGCATGGGAGAGTGGGGGAGGAGTTGAGTGGAGGAGTCATAAAGGCCATCTCAGGAACAGAGAATACCAGGGCTAGAAGTAGCAATTTTTATCCAAGACTGGGATGTACAATGGGATTGATGGACAGATGGGTGCGGTGGGTGCTTTCAAAAGGGGGGGCTATAAAGAGACGGTGCAGAGGTCAAACCATGGAGAGGTTGGTAGAGCATCTTCTAGAACTCAGATTTCATACTTGGAGCACTGAAAATGTAAGCATTTTGAGCACGGCAAGTTATGATTGAACTTGCATTTCAAAAAATTCCTTTTTGATAGCAATTTGGTGTGGATTTAGGGAGTTGGAGGAGGGGAGCAAGGCCAATAGAGATGAAAAATCAAGGAAGCTATTGCAAAAGTTTAGGTGAAAAGTGGTAGTACCCAAAGGGAAAGAGAGAATTACAAAATTGGTTAATTGTTTGGCTTATATACAAACCACAAATCTAATTAACAGGTATTTCAGCCTTGAAAAATCTATTTGACAGCTTATTTTGAATGCTTCTGTAAATTGATTATACATATACACACACACACAAAATATATATGTACATATAATCAAAAAATATATATGAATTGATTATACATACATTCCATATGATATTATATATCGCATTATATATCAAACATTACATAAGATGTTAAATATATGTATATATAAAAATCAAATATTTACAGTTTGAGAAAAGGTGCTAGTCTAACAACAACAACAAAAAACATTCTTTGAAATTGGTCTTAGAAACATTTTTCTTGATATATATCCTGAGGCAAGGGAGACAAAAGCAAAAATAAACTTCTGGGACTATAACAAAATCAAAAGAGCTTTTTCACAGTGAAGGAAAGCATTAACAAAACCAAAAGACAACTTAATGAGTAGGGGAAGAGTTTTGCAAATGATATATCTAACGAGGTACTGATAATCACAATATATAAAGAACTTACCACTCAACACCAAAAAACAATCTGATTAAAAAATTGGGCAGAAGACCTGAATAGACATTTTTTTTCAAAGAAAACATCCAGCTAGCCAACAGATGCATGAGAAGATGCTTAACATCATTAATCATCAGGGAAATGCCAATCAAAACTTCAAAGCGCTGTCACCTCACAACTGTCAGAAAAGTGAAAAAATAACAAGTGTTGGCGAGGATGTAGAGAAAAGGGAATCATCATGCAGTGTTGGTAGGAATGTAAATTGGTGCAGCCACTATGGAAAACAATATGAATGTTCTTCAAAAAATTAAAAATAGAAACCATGTGGGAGCGCCTGGGTGGCTCAGTCAGTTAAGCGGCCAACTTCGGCTCAGGTCATGATGTGATAGTTTGAAGGTTCGAGCCCCACATCAGGTGCTGTGCTGACAGCTCAGAGCCTGAAGCCTCTTTCAGATTCTGTATCTCCCTCTCTCTCTGCCCCTCCCATGCTAATGCTCTCTCCACCTCAAAAATAAACATTAAAAAAGTTTTAATAAATAAATAAAAATAGAAACCATATGATCCAGTAACTACTACTGGATATTTACATAAGAAAACTAAAATACTAACTTGAAGAATATTTACATCCCCATGTTCATTTTATGGGCAATAGTCAAGACATGAAATTAGGCTAAGTGTCCATCAGTATATAAATGGATAAAGAAGATATCACACACACACACACACACAAATGAAATACTACTCTGCCATAAAAAGATGAGATCTTTGGTTGCCTGGGTGGCTTGGTCAGTTGAGCATTCAACCCTTAGTTTTAGCCCAGGTCATTATCTTGCAGTTTGCGAGTTCAAGCCCTGTGTTGGGCTCTACACTATTTGCACAGAGACTGCTTGGGATTCTCTCTGTTCCTCTCTCTCTGCCTCTCCCCCACTCACTCTCTAAGTAAGTTAATAACCTTTTTTTTTTCAAAAAAATGAGAACTTGCCATGTACAACAACATGGATGGACCTAAAGGGTATGATGCTAAGTGAAATAAGTCAGAGAAAGACAAATTCCATATGACTTCACTTATATGTGGAATTTAAGAAACAAAACAAATGAAGAAACAAACAAAAAAACCAGACTCATAAATACAGAGAACAAACTAATGATTGACAAATGGTAGGAGAACATGGGGATGGGCAACATGAATAAAGGAGAGAAGGAAGTCCAGGCTTTCAGTTATGTAATGAATAAATCAGAGGGATGAAGGGTACAGCACAAGGAATAAACTCAATATTTTTGTAATAGCAATGCATGGGGACAGGTGGCACTTCTACTTGTAGTGAGCATAACCTACAGAGTTGTCAAAATACTTTGTTGTACACCTGAAACTCTTGTAACATTGTAGGTCAACTACAATTAAAAGTAATCAATCAACAAAATAAAACCACTGTATATCACTCCCACTGATCACAATAGACCTTGCTCCTCTGGTTATTTTGTGAACCACTCAAATAATGGTATCAGTTAAGGGAAGTTCCTAAGTTAAAATAAACATAGGACCAATTTACTCTTGAACTTGAAGCTCTCAGGATCAAGGAACATGAAAATACCGGTAGGTCAGTTTGATGAAGAAAAATAATGGATTAAGTCAACTAGTTATTAAATTCAATTTATCTTGAGGAAATCACTGAAGTTTTCTAGTTGGTAAATTACATAATGAAATAAGGCATTGTTGAAAGCACCCTAGCTGTGGTATGGAAAACTGAATCATCTGGACAGGGAAAATTGATAATCAGTTTTTGGGCAACTGCAATAATCCAGGCAGGAACTGACAGTGGCTTAAACAAAGACAGTGTCAGAGCAGGTATGTAAAGGGAATTTGGAGCACTCAAGGATGACATTGAAAAACCTGAGAAATTGGATGTGTGATGCTGCCTTTCAATGAGCAAGAGACTGTGAGAGAATCACTGCATACTGATTCTGAAGGAACTATGAAGTAACTGAAATATTTATAGTGGGTATAAATGATAGGCAGGGGGATACAGGTGTATAGGTCAAGAGAAAGATTTTAGTTGGAGATAATGACATGGGGGACATCAGTAAGAGTTGCTATTGGTACAGGTTTGGATGAGATCGAGGGCAGCATGGTGACTGAAAGTTTAGGTTGAAACTCAACATGAAAACAGATTTGCAAAGTGAGACAAGCATACCAACGAAATGATGAAGGCAAAAGAAAGACACAGGAGGAAAACTGTAAGAGTACAGTATCCCAGAAGCGAAGAGAGAATTTTTCGGTAAGGAGGAACAGGATAACAATCATTGTTAGAGTGGGAAGATGAGGCCGGGTATTATATAGACGTTGGCAAAATCCATTTGAGGGGAACTATTTGGCACAAGCCATATTATTCAGGGTTGAGGCAGGTATGTGATCTGAGGAAATAGATAATTAGAGAAGTATGTATAGATACTCAGAAGTTTAGCCTACGGGGTAGAAAATGCCTTGGGTAAGACTTAAGAGCTGATAGCAGAATGTCCTGTTTATTACTAGAGGAAGTACTATACTTCAGTGAATAAATTAATCTAACCCAATTCAAGTGCCCAAGTTTATATGCATACATAATTTCCTCAACCAGGCATTTGTACTTTAAGCCTTCTACTTTGCTAATCACTGGGGATGAAGGGTGCTTATTTCCTTCAAAGATAATGTTTTATCAGCCAGAATTAGATCTTAGGGATTGCAGGTTGAGTATTAAAATATCCATTCAAATTGATGAATTTTCATTCATCAGGCTCTAGAGGAGTGGCTAAAGACACAGGACATATAGTCTGACAAATGTGGTTTTTATTCTCAGCTGTTTTGCATACCAGCTGTATGACTTTGAAATACTGAGCCTCTTTAAGTCCCATGTTCTTCATTTGTAAGGCAGAGCATTAACAACAGTTTTTGGGTTTTGTTTTTTTTTTTTTACAGAATCATTGAGAAGAACAAGAGGTAGTGAATGTGTTGCTTAATATAAGGTCTCTCAACCTTGAGACTCTATCAAAATCACCTGGAGGTCATCTTACAGAACTATCTTCACGGTTGAAATGAAGAACAGGCAAGCCATAATGAGCAGGACTGGGAAGGAATTACCCAGAGATGTCCCCAGAGGCCATCAGATGCAATGGAAATGTATTTGAGACATATGCTCATATATTTCATCTTTATGTCAGATGTTATCAGAGTATATCTGATTCTCTATCTTTTAGATAGAAATGAGAAATTCATGGCACTGAACCGGTTTGGTCAAGAACTCTAAACTCTCTGTGTTTAGTAAAGACTACTCATTTGAGGGGACTGTGAGGGGAGAGGTTAGTAGGTAGAGGGGTAGGGAAAGGTATTATCGAGGAACAGTGGCAGGAAAGACCTTGATACCAAAGATGGTGTCCCTACCGGGGAAAGCCCCACACAGGTCTCTACATTCTTGCTATAGAGGGTGACGTCTAGTCTCGGACATGGAGCTGTGAATACCCTGTTTTGAAAAAAAGGTGTGAGAAGGCTTATTTCCTTCCAGGGAAGAATGGCATTTGCACATTCTTAGGGATAATCCCAGGGAGAAAGAAGGGGAGGGGTTTGTTTTACAATTTCTCACTTCAACTGGCTCTGTTTCTCTGTGGCCTTATACTTAGTGCCTCCTCTCTTTCTCTGAATGGTCCTTCCAGAGTCTACAAAGAGGACCAGAGAAAAGGGGGCACTTTGAATTCCTGAATGAGACTGTAAATTGTTATTATTTATAATAATCTCAATGATTGGAAGATATTAATATTAATAAAAACCTGTTTCTTTTTTTTAAAGGGTTTCAGGAAATGAGTTTTTTAAGTGTTTTTTTAAATTTATTTTTGAGAGAGAGAGAGAGAGAGAGAGACAGACAGACAGACAGACAGCATGAGCAGGGGAGGGTCAGAGAGAGAGGGAGACACAGAATCTGAAGACAGGCTCCAGGCTCTGAGCTAGCTGTCAGCACAGAGCGTGACGTGGGGCTCGAACCCACAAACCATGATATCATGACCTGAGCTGAAGTCAGACACTTAACAGACTAAGCCACCCAGGTGCCCCCTTTGTTCCTTTCAAATTGTTGGGGGAAAAAACTGAAAGGAAAACAACAAAAAGACCACCCTCAGGAGTTGTGACTTAGTTGGTTCAGATCCAAGCCTGAGAGTTTATATATCTAACAACTTTACAGGTGATGTTGCTGATTTGAACCCTACTTGGAGACCTATGACTTTAGTACACAGACATAATGAGACACTCAATAAATGTAAATACTGGCATTTCTTTTTTTAGTGAGTTTTTTAATGTTTATTTTTGAGGGTGGGGGAAGGGTAGAGAGGGAGACACAGAATGTGAAGCAGGCTCCAGGCTCTGAGTTGAGCACACCTTGCTTGGGGCTCAACCTCACGAACCATGAGATCATGACCTGAGCTGATGTCGCACGCATAACTGCCTGAGCCACACAGGTGCCCCAATATTAGGGTTTCTTTGATGGAAACAGACCCAGGCTGTTGTCCCCTAGGTTCCTGAGGATAGAGAATCCTATACTCTTCTCACCAAAGTCAGGATTTCTCCCTCAATACTCCTTCCTTTTCTCTATCAGCACAATATCCCCACTCCTACAAACCTCATGCCATTTCCTGTTCTTTGTCTATTTATTCATTCATTCATTCAACAAACTCTGCTACAGTATATACTTAAACCTTAAAACTTTCTCCTTGCATATTTGCGTTGATTTTAAATAGTATTTCAGGGGATTTTATACCAAATTCCCTCTTTTACAGCATCTTGGATTGGACCTCTTTATCATTTCTAGATCCTATTATGGAGTTTCTGACAAAGGGCATTTCTGAACCATGCCCTCTATTGTTGTGGGTTATTATTGTACTGATGGGATCTCTTCTTAGTCTCGGTTATAATAAAGCAAGCTCATGGCCCATGTGGCTCATAAAAATATACACTGAAGGCTGAGAGAAACGGCAGTTAGCAGCATATGCATAAGTACATATTGCTCAAATTAGAGATAATTCTTTTTCACAGCTCCGTGACATTTTAACAGTAGCATTCTTAGAAAGTCCATACATCTATTAGGCATAAGAGACATACAGATTGACCAGATGCCAGATATTGTTTAGAAATTTCTTAAAATTGCAAGACTGGAAATCACAATATTCTTTTAGAATACATAAAATTACTCCTTTTTCCCTTCTTTTCTTCACTGCTGGCCACCTTGTTTAGAAAAGACTTGGTCAAAGCCACATCCATAGTTAGGTGGTGAAAATTAGATCAGATACTATACATGGGTTACTAGTTAAAAGCCTAGTTCTATTTTAAGGCTTGAGTTAAGGAACACATTTAAAAATTTTTTTAACTTTTTTTTTGAGATACTGAGAGAGCATGAGTGGGGATGGGGATGAAAGAGAGGGAGACAGAATCTGAAGCAGGCTCCAGGCTCTGAGCTGTCAGCAGAGTCTGACGCAGGGCTCAAACTCACGAGCTGTGAGATCATGACCAAAGTCAGAAACTTGACTGAGCCACCCAGGCACCCCCTAAAGAACAAGTATTAATATGTTGTTGTTTTTTTTTTTTTTTGTCAAGGGCTTCCGTGAGGCAAAGGGAGGAATAGCAAAAGTAGTATTTTCGATCTCCAGAGGTATTTTAGCAGAGGCTGAATGTGTACCGAGTAAAATTGTATGGCAATTCAATGCATAGTTAGAAAACTAGATGAAATGAAACCTCTGTACATCGCCATACAAAAGTTAAAAGAGGTGGGGTTCCGCTTCACCACCACCTGGATGGCTCAGTCAGTTAAGCATCTAACTCTGGATTTTGGCTCAGGTCATGATCTCATGGCTCTTGAGTTCAAGCCGTGGGTCCGGCTCTGTGCTGACAGCGTGAAGCCTGCTTCGGATGCTTACTCTCTCTCCTCTCACTGCCTCTCCCCCACTCTTTCAAAAATAAACAAACAAACTTAAAAAAAAAGTAGAATGAGGAAAGACCCCTGAACACTTGAGGTACCCCTCAAGGTTTTCCCACACTCTTTCCCAATTAATTCTATCTTCCCACCGGCCACTCGGGATGAAGCCTCAGTTCTAACCTCCATCATTAAACGTACCTATGGCTACTTCTTCAATTTCATATAAATGAAACCAAACAGCAAGTATTATCTTTTATTTGGCATTATGTCTATGACAGCCATTCATGTTTTTGCAAGTACTTTTTAAAATGTATTTTTGTGTATAATTCCACTATATAAATATACTGCACATTTTACATCTATTTTAATTATCAGAGACTTTTAAGTTGTTCCAAGTTTTGCTATAGGCAAAACATTGCCACTAACAGCCTTCTACATGTTATTTTGTTGGACATATACACTAATTTTCTTGGGTACATGCCTATTAGAGGAATGGCTACATCATGGTGAAAAGGTGAGTTTAGCTTTGGGAGATATTACCAAAGGCACTAAGGTATACACTTAAACCACTATCATTTGGGAGTTCCAGAAGATGTACACATTTGCCCCAACAAGCGTTACTGTCATCTTATTATATTTCATCTACTTGATGGGCTTACAGAGTTATTTCATTGCTTTCTATAGCATTTTCTTAACTACTAATGAAGTTAGGGACCTATTAACATGCTTTTTGGCCATTAGTATGCCCTCTTTCACGAAGTGCCTGTTTCTCTCATCTGTCCATTAAAAAAAACCTGGTTGTGGGGTGCCTGGGTAGCTCAGTTAGTTGAATGTCTGACTTCAGCTGAGATCAAGATCTCACAGTTCATGAGTTCGAGCCCTGCATCAGGCTCCCTGCTGTCAGGACAGAGCTTTGGATCCCCTATGCCTCTCTCTCTCTTTCTCTCTGCCCCACCCCTCTCATGCTCACTCTCAAAAAGGAATCAAAATTTAAAAAAAAAATAGGTTGCTTTTTTATTGATATGATGGGTTTATTATATTTAACAAGTTCTTTTTCAGATATAAGTATTGTGAATATTTTTTTCTCCTAATCTGTGGCTTCCTTTTTCAGTTATTGGTGCATTTTAAAGAGACTTGGGTCTTATTTATGAAATCTTTGTTTTGCTTGCCTCTTACTTATGCCTGGACACTGTCCAACAGTTAGACACCAATGTTCATAGCCATATTCTACTTGACTATGTTCACTTAATCACCAGTGGTAGAGACAAGTGCTTGTCCACTATTCCTTTATCCTTTATTCAGAGACTCTCGTATTATTGAGACTATAAAGCTTTCCCAGCTAATATAATCATATATGTACATATACACATATATACGTAACATGCATATATGTATATATATGTATATACGTACATGTGTGTGTACACATATGTGTATATGTGTGTGCACATATGTGTATGTTCACACACACGTATGTCTGTGTATGTGTGTATCTCCAGCCTCCACTAAAATGTAAGCAGGATTTGTTGGGTGTGGCTACCAGAAAAATGTGTTAAGGAGGACTCTCTCTCACCTGGTGAGAGGTCTGAGGAGTCCATGTTAGGGCCAGTATATAATTTGTGAGGATGGAAGCAAACCACAGAGGCTCCTGAGCTGGTGATGGTACTAAAATGGACTACTTTGTTTTACTCTTGAAAGACACATTAAATCACCATTGTATTCAATCCACTGTGATTCAGATTTCTTTGGCCAAGACCCAGTGAAGGGTTCAACTGTGAAACCTGTTATGGAAAGGAACTTCAAGTCCTAGCTTACTTTTCTCTATCAATGCACAGATGAAGGTAAAGAATTTGCTAGAGCCAAGCCCAGGGGTAATGTTATACATATGTTCCTGACTTCTAAAGGTATGTTATGAAATAGGAAAAGTCTTACAAAGGTATTTTTACATGATATCAGTGATAAGGTGAAGGAAGTTCTACAAAAGATACGTTTGTTTTTAATTCTTCTTTTCCATAACAAAACAATAATATATTTTCAGAAGGAAGTAGAAAAATCTATTCTACGTAAATTGAAGACCATGAATTTCAGCTAATAATATCAAGCAAAGATGAGTGTTCAGTTAGTCTTTTCATATATTTTTCAAAACAAATGGTAAAATAATGTGCAATCCCAGTACTTATGTAATTAATAAAGGCACAGAATATTCTAGTCATGTGCTAATGAAAGTGAGTTTCATAAAATTTCAATCTCTTAGAAAGTTATCATGGATTATTTGATAAAACCAGTACATATTGGTGATTTAAGGTTAGGAAAAATTGGAATTAAACCCAGTAAAATATTTTTTTGGCTACAGAAATTTTAACTTTTAATTTATCGAGGTATAAATGACATACAATATATTAATTTCAGGTGTACAATAAAGTGATTTGACATTTGCAAACACTGCAAAATGATCACCACAGTAAGTCTAGTTACCATCTGTCAGGATACAAAGTTAAAATAGTATTACTGACTCTAATCCTCATGCTATATATTACATCTCCAAGACTTATTTGTTTTATAGCCAGAATCTTATACTTCTTAATCCCCTTTACCCATTTCATCCCTCAACACCCTCCTCTCTGGTAACCACCAATTTGTTCTCACTATAGAAATTTTTAAGGCTTTAGTTGTGACCATCCAAAGAAGCAAACAAAACCATCATATTCCAACAATGTGTTTTTCATTCAGCATCTAATGTGATCAGTGTTCTTTAAAACACACTTTTGGAAAGCCTGGCCTAGACTCATCCATTATATAAGTTACACATTTAAGATGATGTCAGTTCTAAATACTTAAATGTGCCAACAAGGCAGAAATTTAAAACAAATTTGCTCTTGTTATTTTGCTCTCTTTTACATTCAAGATAAAAATAGGGAAAAAAACCTGTTAAGTTGAAACTTATTTTGCTTAGGATACTTATAAAGATATATAAGCACTCAGTAGAAACTTGCAAGGCATTACATTTGAAAGTGGATGTGTATTTTTGATTTTTATACACAGATGATAGAATGCAGATTTTAACTTGGTATAAAACCAATCTTTTAACATTCAAAGTGATGAGCTTTGGGGAAGGCTGCCTCAATCTGTTATATTGCGTAAGTAACCTAGATTAATACAGGATGGGAGGAATAGTGGAAGGATTTTTGGTTCATGAACACAGGCTAGGTACCTGATGCGCTAATATTCACCCAAGGTGCTCTAATCTCGGTTTTGTTTGTGCAGTGGTTGGGAGCGAGAAGAGTCGGCAAGACTCAGTGACTGCAGTCCCACAAATCAAAGGCGGCTGGAGCTACCTTGTCTCCAGGCATCTTTCCGTGCTTAGATGATAGCTGTGAATCCATTCCTGTGTTACTTCCAGAGGCTTTGGTGGAAGCTCCTAAAACAGGGTAAGGGTTTGCCGGTGGCTGAGGGTCAGCCAGATCCCGAGCAGAATTTTAATTACAGCTTCAGACCTGCAGACTCTTTAGAATCCCCAATGTCTCTTATTTAAAACTATTTTTTTCTCCTGATGTCTTTAATACAAATTTCCCTATCCATTTGGTAAAGCTTAGTTACTATTTATAGTTAACAAAAATTATTCACTAAACTTGAGTGTTTCTCTTTGCCATATAAAAACCCAGCTTTAGGTTGTAACAACACAAATCTATCTCTAAACACTACAGAAGACAATATACATCACTAACGGTTTTTGGCCATATTTTTTCAGAGAGAGAAAGTGGGGTGGAGAGAGGGGCAGAGGGAAAGAGAGAATCCCAAGCAAGTTCCTCTCTCAGGACAGAGCACAACGCGGGGCTCAATCCCATGACCATGGGATCGTGACCTGAGCCTGAAATCAAGAGTCAGACACTTAACCAACTGAGCCACCCATGCACCCCTGTGTTGTTCATATTGACTAAAGACATTTTTTTTTGCAGATGTTGATTATATTCCAGAAATGAAATAAAAAAATCTTCCTTTAATAAGGGCAAATTGAAATACAGGGACTCAAATACCAGAAGTCTGTTTTTCCTGATAAATAATCATCTTTGGCAATAGGATTCAAATGGAACTATAGATGGAATTGACTTGATATTAAGTAATCAGTCTGTGCATTTAACTCTCATGTATGCATGTGTCTACAGTAATTGCATAAATGGACAATTTTTGTTTCTTACTAGAACCCAAGGAATTTACTCTGCAGTCTACACAAAAGTAGCAACTTCTTTACGCAATTTACATTAGAGTTTATAGCACTAAATACAAGGTTTTAATGTGCCAACATACTTGTAATCATCAATAAACATATGACATATCTTCACTCAAGAGCAGATTGGAAATCATGGCATCATTCTACCATCAGTGCGATGCAGACTCTAGTTTCAGAACGCTTATTTGAAAGTGAAAGTTTACATATGAACATAAGGGGACACTGCACATCAAGTTCTCCTAACTGTATTATCTAAGTTTCTACTTAATAGTATAACTATGTTTAAACAGTTTCACTTATATTCATGTGCATTGGTGAAGATTTAATTAATACTGGCTTTCAAGAGGATTATTTCTTAAAGATTATTAATACTTCATTTTTGGAAAAGAAATTAATTATAATAAAGTTAACAATACTGAAATAAACAATATCTTCTTTGCTAACCAAAGATTCTGCCAAATCTTTTTGTCTATGATCCTCTCCAATAATCACTGACATTTAAAAAAAATTACAAGTGAAAGTAGAACATGACAAAGTACCCAATGTCACTATGGGTATAAAACTTGTGTACCTTTTAGGGTGATATTCAACAGGACCTGAAACAAACCTACAGAGTTAAGGAGAAAATTTTACTAAATCCCTGAAAATGTTAACTATTAGGGGCAGAAAACAAGAGAACTGATATTTATAACTCTTCCTAGAATGGCAGCCAGGATCAGTTTATGAAGAATCTAACACTAGCAGAGTGGGTTTTAGGGGAGGATGACATCTGGGATTTAGTGGTTTTTCTCCCCAGCTGATATGAGGAACATATTTCCATAGGAAAAGAATCAAAAGCATTACTAAGATGGCTCTTATAAACTGCTGAGGGTTATGGTAGATTCCTAGACCTTGCGAGCCACTTCTTTGCCCCTAACACATATTAGAATCACCTGAGGAGACTTAAAATACTACCCATGGCCGTATCTCACTTCAGATCAATTGACACAGAATCTGTAGGCTCGGGCTTGGGCATACAATTGAAAATTAAAATCCTAGATGACCTGCTATGGTGAACACACACACACAAATAGACTTATACCAACTTTCCCCCCGACTGTTCTTAACCCACATGGAAAAGCAGATTCTACATTTTTCTATTGTTTCCTATGTGTGCATTTTAACTGACAAACATCACCAAGACAAAGCATGAGAGTAGGTAAGCAATTCCTTTCTTCATAGGAAGTACTGAAAATAAGTAGAATTTATTTATATATATTTGCTATCCAGACTGTCTTGTTGGGACACATTGTTTATGGAGAGTTTATTGAGAGAAAAAATCCCTACCAATGTTGGCAAAACACAGAGATTGTCTGATGTAATAACAATCCATTCATTATTCATGTAACATTATCTAAATAATGACTTTAGGTTTATTTATTTATTTTGAGAGAGAGAATGCACATGCACATACAGATGAGCAGGGGAGGGGCATAGTGAGAGGGAGAGAGAATCCCAAGCAGGCTGCATGCTCAGTGTAGAGCTCAACCTGGGGGTCAATCCCACAACCATGAGGTAAATGACCTGTGCCAAAATCAAGAGTCGGATGCCTAACCGACTGAACCATCCAGGTGCCCTTATATTTCTTCCATTTGTTTTCTGCATAGAATGGATTATTTGCTCAAAACTCACAAACTAAGGTCACATACTCTGTAGTAAAAATGTCACCTCTCTAATGGTAAAAGAGAAATACATTTTCATTCATGATTCCAACTTCCTAAGAGGAAAAAAAACCCACAAAGACTAACTCACACAATGAAACCCTTTCCTTTTCACTCTTCACTCTTTTGTTTTACCTAAGAAGTTCTTTAAATATACATAGTGATATAATTCGGCTCTTCCAATTAAAGTTTATTAAACTATAGACTGTCAATGGCTTGGTGAAATTCTATCACCATTCAATAAATATAACTGAAATACATATAGATGTAAATAGACATAAAAAATTGTACTAAAAAGTGCTCATTGTTTAGTTCATTTATTTGAAATAGAGTGAATGGTCAGCCACTATGCTAAGCAGTAGGAATTCCAAGTCTGAGAAGAACACGTCTCTGTTTCCTAGGAGCTCATGGCTTGTTGGAATATACAGGTTGGTTAGGGACTAAGTATTTGTGCCCCCACCCCAAATTCATATGTTTAAGTCCTAACCCTCAATGTGATGAGGCAGGGCCTTTGGGAGGTAATTAGGTTTAGATCAGGTACTGAGGATGGGGCCCAATGATGTGATTAGTATCCTTCTAAGAAGAGGAAAAGACACCAAAGCTTCCTGCCTTGTGAAGTCACAGAGAGGAGGCAGCTGTCTGCCACCTAGGAGGAGAATTCTCTCCAGGGGTCAGATCTGCCAGCAACTCCATCTTGTACATCCAGCCTCCGTGACTGTGAGAAATAAATGTGTGTTGTTTAAGCCACCCAGCCTGTAGTATGTTGTTATAGTGGCCCAACGTGGGCTTCTAGCCAACAGGGAAGGCACAAAAATGCAGCAGAGGAGACAATGGCTATCTTTGTTGCTGGATTAAGCTTGGTGGCTACAGAAGTTTGGTGAATGAGGCACAGGGCAATTTGGAATTTACCTACACTTGATGGCCTCCACTCATAGTTTGAATCAAAATAGGAGTATTATGTATATACCACTTGAAAAAATTACTACGGCAAATCACAATAAAGCATGACTTTATAAAAATTTTAGATCTGATTAGATGTGATGCCTTAGACTCAAACATCATAAATATTTGCTCAGGGTACCCAGACCTTCTGAATATCAATATATAATGAAAATAACAGAATTATCTCATAAAATAATATTTTTTCTTGTATAGTGTTTCCATGTTCAAATACAGATTTATTTTACCAAGATTGGAAACTATCAATTTGATTAATTATGATTTACAGCAACACACACACACACACACACACACACACACACACACACACAGAGCACTTCAGGAGGAAGCACCCATTTGTATCAGTAATAACATCAGGATGGCAAGATGAAATGTATGTGCTACCCACTGGCAAGGGAAATCATGAGCTGTACTAATCGCGTAAAGGATGCCAGTCATACGCTTGGGATTCCTATGCCAACAGACTTACAATAAATTCTGAAAGCCCACTGTTTATAACCTTATTTCTTGGCAAGGTTTTAATTATTTGTTTTCTTCAGCTATATAAAGGGCTGAAGAGGTTTTAAGTGAAAGAGGGTGCCATCCTTATCTCTCAATCTGACAGATGTTATATACCAATGCCTGCATACTCGAGTGCAAGGTTAATGTTAACTAACCTCTTCTGCTGGGCCTGAAATTCTTTGAATCAGGACTTTGTGTTAGGCAATACATTTGAGTGATTTGCCTCCAGCATCAAAACTAAATGGAAAGGGGAAATGCTATATGAGCCAGTAGGAGCGCTTCTTACTTTTACCTAAGAGAATGTTAACATAATTTCATAAATTAAAGTAAATCAATTTTACTTTATAAGGGCTTGTAGAGCCATAGGAGTTTTAAAAAGCAACTTAAAACATGTTTCAGAGTATTGGGGGTAGGAAGACGTAAAGAGGCCAGTCTTAGGAAGCTGGAGTAAATGGAGTGTAGGCTTCAGCTTCTGTTCTCCATATACTCTTAAAAAAACTAAGAAGCACACTAAAACAGCTGGAGAGGATGGATGGTTGGCCTATGTTCTACTGTAATTAATGCCAATGACTGTGCTGGAGGTACGCTTGGTTGTACCCCAATGGGAATAACTCAAGGTCGGGTACCCTAGAGTAGAATGCAAAACATCCAATCCTGCTAATGCAACCAGAAGAAAGACATAATATAACACATGAAAAATCAAACTACAATCTCCTTGTACACAGGTAGACATTATTTTCAAGGAGTCTTTAGACAGTTATTTACAGACCAACAAAAATGTGTAAGGATCTTTGTCATCCTTAAACCACTTGGGCAGAGAGAGAATATGAGTAAGGCAGAGGCATGAAGTACAATGAAGTACTCTGCATAGAGATTGGCAGAGAGCGCATGGTCAACAGACACACCTACTTGGTCTTACAAATGCATAATTCTGTGCAGTAGCTAATTCTGAATATTATTAACAAGACACATGGAAATAAGGATGTTGAAAATTTCTGTATTCAATATGTGAATTCTGTAACTTCAGACACAAAGAATGGATTCTCTCAATTATAAAAGCCATGACAAAACAAATGACTATTCTGCTATTCATCAGAATGGCACATGTCAGAGGACAAACTGGTGACAGAGAATCAGGGCAGAGAAAGGAGAGGTGGTTCCAAGTACAATTACCATAGAGGTGACTTCCTGTGAATATGGCTAGAGAAATATTTATTTATTTATTTAGAAGTGATTAGGAAATAACCTCAGTACTAATAGGGATGACATTAATTCTTTAATAAGCTGAATTATTAATGGTGCATTCCATAAAGCTGATTGAATCATAAACTATTATAATTTTTAGTTGGCATATAAAATATTGACTAAAACAACAAAGGTAGCACCAATGCAAATAGTCACTCAATGAAATTACGTCAAATATTGTTACAGGAATGATATTTCAATGATATTGAATTAAATATTCAATATAGAATATTCAATTGAATAAAGAATCCAGAGCCCAAGAGTTCTTACACTAGTGTTCCTCAAAGAAAGACCTTAGAATATACATGACTTTAAATAAGGACTTGTCCAAGACCAGTGATGGCTGAGGAGATACTGTCCTTTGCCATGGGAGTATATACAGAATCTTTTTAACATAGGCAAGAACTGGATATCTAATAAAATCCTACTTCATTTCACTTAATTCAGGAAAATACATGGTGTTATTTAAAATGGTCTTCACCCCAGATTGCTGTAGCAACTTAACAGCGTTTGTGTTTTCATGCAGGATTTCTATTAGTTCATGATCTTCATGGTCAACAATGTTAACGGATCTCAAATGTGCAGAGTGGAAATATGACTGTGTGGTGCAAGCCAAAAAAAAAGCATAAGAAGGAACAGAGAAAATAATAAATTAAGGTTCACTTGGGTATGGGAAGTGAATGATTATTTTCTACATGTTTAGGGATTTTTGAAGCCACTGGCAAGGTCACGCTAAGTATCATCTTTTCTTAGTCAAGTTTTTACTTTAAAAATTGATTATAAGTGGCACTCCTGGCTGGCTCAGTCAGTGGATAATATGACTCTTGTTCTTGGGGTCATAAGTTTGACCCCACAAAGGGCATAGAGTTTACTGAAAGAAAAAAGTATTAGGGGTGCCTGGGTGGCTTAGTCAGTCAATGAGTCACTGACAGTGCTGAGCGTGCTTGGGACTCTTTTTCTCTCCCTCTCCCTGACTCATACCTTCTCTCTCTTGACTAAATAAATTAGAAAAAATACTCAAAAAATGTATTGAAAATGGATTACAAGTATATAATTAAACCTTGCCTTATATTACCTGCTTCCTTCCTAATTATATAAATATGTACTATAATACAAAGACTTATACCTATTACTTTAAATCAGTAACATTTTATTTAATTCAGCAATAGTCCTCTTAGATTTTAGGCCATCTAGGTCATCTCTGTTTATAGGTATTTACAAAGTAGTATTTCTATGTAAACTAATCAAAATGCTGGTGCTGCTTTATACATTGCATGGAAAAGCAAGGCATTTGCAATTGAGTACTTACTCAATACTATTAACCTATTTATTTCTGTACCTTCCAGTTTCTTACAACTCCATCAAAGAGGTCATGTGGCTGTAATTTATTCCCTGTACTGCTCTTCTATTTTGAACTATCGATAGAACTCCCCTATGACCCAGCAATAGCACTGCTAGGGATTTACCCAAAGGATACAGAAGTGCTGATGCATACGGGCACATGTACCCCAATGTTCATAGCGGCACTTTCTACAATAGCCAAATCATGGAAAGAGCCTAAATGTCCATCACCTGATGAGTGGATCAAGAAGATGTGGTATATATTCACGATGGAGTACTACATGGCAATGAGAGGGAATGAAGTCTGGCCATTTGTAGCAAAGTGGATGTGCCTCGAGGGTGTCATGCTAAGCGAAACAAGTCAGGCAGAGAAGCACAGATACCATAGGTTTGCACTCATAGGTCTAACAGGAAAAACCTAACAGAGGACCATAGGGAGGGGAAGGGGGAAATAGAGCCGGGGAGAGTGAGGGATACAAATCATGAGAGTCTATTGAATACTGAAAATGAACCATGGGCTGAAGGGGGAGGGGGAGTGGAGGAAGGGAGTTGGTGTCATGGAGGGGGGCATTTGTGGGGAAGAGCACTGGGTGTTATATGGAAACCAATTTGACAGTAAACTATTTAAAAAATAAATAAAACTAAAAAAAAAAAGGCAATGGTAAGAGGAATAATTTGTAGGTTAGGCCCATGAAGAGTGGTTTCCCAGGGATGTTCATGGTGATTTTCGTGCCTTTTAAATATATTGATCGCTCAATAAAATAACAAATTATGTTAATTTACAGATTATCTCTGTCATTGTTTTGACTTCTCAACCAGAGTCAATACACAAAAAGAATATGCTTTTCGTGTTTCTTGAATTCCTTCAAGCAAAACAAAATTCTATAATGACCAATTATAACCTAACACCTGTTGTTATGAAGAGGCCCCTGTCAACATCAATCTAAATTGAAGAACAACAGGTTTCGTTGATTTGGAGGAAATGAGCAATAAACAAACAGTCCGTTTCTTAGGAGGAAAACTCAGAGGCAGTTTATTCCAAGATAGTCCATGGAATAATTAGGGTTTAATACAATTAGAAATTTCAGCATCACTTGAGAAAATTTTTGCACTGGGCTAAGAATTATGGCTAGGAATAAGAAAGTGCTAAAATGCCGGGATCCTGTGCAGCCAGTATTTACTTAAAATAACCCCATCCATAAAAGTTTATTTCTACTATAATATCCTTTCTTGCTATTTTTCTTATGACACAAAAACTCTGCTCAAGCTGAAAGGTAAAAAAATTGAATAGAAGCATCATTTGAGCTCAGGCCGTATCAACAATTCTGTGGATGTACATTGCCAGGAAATCTTGCTCAAAATTATGCAAAGATAATTACATCAACAGAATGGGGAAGAAATTCTTGGTGTAATATCAAAACGGTGGGGGGAGGGATAGATGGCTGGAAAATCTACTGCCAGCAGATTGTCCAGAAAGGATAATGAAGCTATTTTATCATGTTAAAATCCCATTTAGATATTCAATAAGTGATCATATGTCCAGAGAGTAAAAATACACATTTAAGTCTATCTTAGTATGTAGGTACCTGTACATATGAGTTCAGTGTGTATGTTGGTAGACTCACACCTAACTCTGTGACTGCCAGTTCCTGCTGCATAAGCAGAAGAGTTCTATCTAAACAAAAGCTATAGACTCAATCACTACGTAGATGCTTAGTGGAAGATAAATATAAAAATAAAAATGACCTAGAGAGGATTATGCCCAGCGAAATCAGTCAGTCAGAGAAAGACAAATACCATACGATTTCACTCAGATGTGGAATTTAAGAAACAAAACAGATGAACATAGTGGGGGGGAGGGGAAGGGGAGGCAAACCGGTAAACACGACTCCTAAGTATAGAGAACAAACTGAGGGTTGCTGGAGAGGAGGTGGGCAGGGTTTGGGCTAAATGGGTGATAGGGACTAAGGAGGGCACTTGTGATGAGCATCAGATGTTATATGTAAACGATGAATCAATCACTAAATTCTACAGCCGAATCTAAGATTACACTGTATGTTAACGAACTGGAATTAAAATAAAAACTTGAAAAAAAGAACAAAAACTTAAAATTATTAGTAATGATTGGCTTACTACAAAACTTCCTAATTAAAAGAGTATGTTTATTTACTTGATTTTACCTAAAGAAAGTAGAACATTAAAGAAAAACATTAAAAAGTGAATATTTTATTTTCGTATAATTGGAAAGTCCAGTTCCTGCTTCCTGGCTTTTAGATCAGTCTTGCTATATCTGTATTCTGATTTATTTATATTAAATATAACATAATGTATAATATATTATTTATATTTATTTATATCTGCATCCTTATTATTTTCCTTACCTTCTTAATAGAGAATTGTCCAGTATCTTTTGTCAAGCTAGGGAGAAAAACCTCTGTTTAATTCTAAATTGGTCCACACACACGGGAATAAAAAAGCAAAAGGAGAGCTATTATCATGGAAGGGGTTCTTACGCTGAAAGAAGAGACAAATAAATGAGAAATCCAATAGTTCAACCCGGTCTACTGGAAACAGAGCATTCATCTGAAACATAGTACAGAAATCTGTGGCTATTCTACCCTTCTCACAAACTCAGTGCTCTCTATGACACAAATAAAGAGCACACGGAGAAGAACACTAGACTTGAAGTTGGACTATGTGGGTTTGAGTGTGACTTTATCATATACTAATTAGGTGATTGTGAACAAGTTAAATTTTGTGTGTTTTGGTTTCCCCATCAAGAAAATGGACAAACATATCTCCAGGGCTAACTGGAGATTCAAACATAGTAATGTATAGGAAAGAGCCTGGTATACCCTACGAGTGTTACCTTTATAAGGTACTTTACCTTTATAAAGTACTATACTTATCATCTATGTACTATTATTATTGCACCTTGGTGAATTAATTCAAGAGTTACATGATTTTAGTTGAGTTTAAGGAAGAACATATTCATTTGGAGCTCAATCATTATTGTATGAACCTCTTCTTATTATCTTACTTCAATTATGATGCTTTAATCTTAGACTCTAATTATATACCCAGTTCTACTTACTCCACGAAGTGAATTTAAAAAGGAGTCACATTGAATAAGGCCCTTTACATTTTTTTATGACATAAAGAGTTGCCATAGACACACTCTTTGCGCATCTTACCCTGGTACAGTCAAACTCAATTAACTATTCAGACTGGTAAAGCATCTTTTACATTTTTCATAAATATTCTAAGTGAAAAGGTTGTACTTATCTTTCAATTAAGTTATGCATCCTTCAAAAATAACTAATAGATTGAAGCAAAGGCAAAGTTGCAATCACAGATTGTATTTAGTGCAATTTAGCAGACAAAAATGGAGCCAGCTAGATTATTTTAAAATGTGTTCATAGTGATTTTTCAATGCAGCAAAACCAACTGTGTGGAACACTGAACAGTAAGCCCAACGGCGTGTGTTGGTTAAAAAAAATATGGGCACCGACTATTACATGGGGATTTCATCTAATCTCTCTGTTATTCATTTAGAGATGTCCAAATGTAATTCCTGAGAAACTTGGAATCTTTACTGGATACTGCAGAGTGTCAGGATCTTCTCTAAATAACTTCAGAATCCCCTGGAAATGTGCCATCAATATGGCTATCTGTGGATGGAATCTAGCTATGAACAAGCCAAAAGGTCACAGGGCACCAAGGTCAGTTTCAGTTAGATAGCCAGTGGAGGAATCCCATGAGCATTTTATCAGTCTGCACTAAAATATGTGGAGATGATACCTTCTCTCAATTCAGGTAACAGTGATTTGACCAAGATGGCAGCTTATATGTACACAGCCATTTCTTACAGTAGCAATTTAAAAAACATTGGACAGCATAATTTCTATCATACCATGATATTTCAGCCTTGGGTCCTATCTTTTATTTGGAATTCATTACTTAGTGAAGTAAACTGTATTTTAATGTCTTGTATTCTAATTAATCTGCCACTTTATATTCAGGAATCCATATGGCTGGAAAAAATCAAAGCAAAGGGTGCCCAATTCAGGAATTTCTTAATACCATTTATCAGTTTGCACTGATATACATAACCTTTCATTCACTGTCAGAGACAATACAAAATTTTCTAACTAGGGGCCCCTGGGTGGCTCCGTTGGTTGAGCATCCGGCTTCAGCTCAGGTCATGGTCTCATGGTTCATGGGTTCGAGCGCTGCGCCAGGCTCTCTGCTGATAGATAGCTCAGAGCCTGGGGCCTGTCTTCGGACTCTGTATCTTCCGCTCTCCCTGACCTTCCCCTTTTTACGCTCTCTCTCTCTCTCTCTCTCTCTCGAAAATAAATAAAACATTAAAATAATTAAAAAATTTTTTCTAACTACATACCCCAAGTAAAAAATACCAATTGCTTATTTTGGGATGGGGGTGATTTAATATCATACATCTATAAGAATTACAAAATTGTAATAGGGACATGTTTAACTGGAAAACTATGAAGTATCTAATACACAAAAACCATTACCATTTACAGAGTGCCCACTATTATTTCACAATGCACTAAGAGGCTTTATCTACACTTTCTCTGAACTTTACAACTACATTAAAATTTAGGCATTATTTCCACCATTTTACACATAAGGAAAGCAAATCACAAAAATGTGAACTTTGAACTTGATCAAGCTCAACTGGTAATAAATTTAGAGACAAGATTCAAACCTCAGTTGGGTTCTCCAGACTTCAGGAATTAGGCCAAGCCAAGAGTTCATTATTGTAAAGACTATCAATCAATGTTAAAAAGTATAATCACTATTTCTATTATTATTTAGTATTGAAATGTATTATTATAAAAATTTATACTTTTATCATAACATTTTCAAAAGGCTTTTACCCTTTTTGGTTTAGTGGTTCTTAAGACTTTGGGGGATTTTTTTTTTGAAGTCATAGACTTTAGGAATATAAATAACTTTTAGAAAAGTGTTTATTTTACAGAGAGAGAGCACGAGTGGAGAGGGCACAGAGAGAGGGAGAAAGAGAATCTCATGCAGGCTCCACACTGCCAGTGTAGAGCCCGACGCTGCACAGAGAGCTCCACCTCACCAACCGTGAGATTATTACCTGGGCTGAAATCAAGAGTTAGACACTTAACTGATTGAGCCACCCAGGTACCTTTTGGGGATCCCTTATACCTTGGCATTGATAAAAATTATAAACCCCCATCTTAAGGGAATGCATACATGCATGTATGTATAAATATATATATTCAACCCCTTGTATTCCACTTCAAGGGATGCAAGAATGCCAAAGTAAACTAAACCTTCAAGGCAACCATCCTGGCTCACCTAGGACTAAGGAGTTCCCACCGTACGGAACCCTAACTTTTCAAACCAAGAATTCCAGACAAACCAGGACAACTTGGTCATTTTAAAACATAACATTTATGCAATGCTTTAATGAATACTTTCTTTTTACTAGATTACAAAGCTTTTCATTTTGTATGAACTATAAATAAGGACATGGAGCTGAGGAAGAAAATACTTTATGAGCTCGAAACTTCTATATTTTATTTTAACATAAAATATGAACTTTTAGGGACATATTCTAATTGGGTGCAAGGAAGGGTCTGAGTTAATCTGTATCAGTTGTATGAGGCTATTGTACTGAAGCTCAAATGCTTCAGGAAAGATTTGTTGTTTTATGTTTGATTAAGCTAAGACAGACTTTTCTTAATTATCTAAAAACATTTTAAGCATATATGTGCTATGTGATGTTTAAGTGAATATATCAGTGAAAGAATTTTTTGGTGAAAAACAGAATATGGGCAAAAAAAATCAACTTCATAAGCTGACCATTTTCTCATGAAAAGGAATTAACACTTAATCACTATATACTAAACTAGTGATTCAATTTCTAAAGGACTTACAAAGGTATAATTCAGTATTTTATGATAATTATTTTCTAATTACAATTCTGCTCTTACCACAAAGTGCCACGAGTATTAGTTATGATTCAACCCTCACACTATACATACTTGTTTCTAAGAAGACAAGCTTTAGCAGCTGTTCTCTATAAAATATGGACTCTCCTAGGTTCTGAACGGAACTCAAACATTCTTATAACTCACCATCTCACATTTTCTAAAGTTGTGACAAAATGTATTTTTATTTCAAAATGCAGGTGATACTAAAACAACTCCATTTATGTGCCAAGAATTCAGAACAATCTCATTCTGTATATCCATGATATGAGTAACTGTCTAGAGACCATCCAATCAGATTTCATTTTCCTTTCAAATCAGATTTCCCATACCTTGGATCTTTATTCAGATGGTAAAGCTCAAAGGCAAAGTATACCAATCTTAGCAAGAGGCTGTCAGGTGCCCTTATTTTCAGACACTCAGAAACTCTTATTACTCTCCACACAAATAATCACAAGATAAAAGTCTGGGGAGCTATGCCGTTTGCATAGAGAAAACAACCACAAAACCCAGTCACTGTTTTGCAACTGTGAAACTGGAAAACAACAGGTATAGCTACTCTAGAGCAATATTTACTAGAACTCCTAGACTTAGTAATGATTTTATTAAATGACGTGAAAACACGAAAAAAATAAAGTTCAAAAAACCAGTTCAATGACTAGTACAGAACAAAACCTCAGATGCGTATACTACGTTTTCTGATTTGACTAAAGTAGTTGATATCATTTAAAAGCCAGAATTTAGTAGAAAAGGCCTGCAGCCTGGAGGTTAAAAAAAAAAGAGATGGGTAAATTTATTAAATCAACATTTTACATTAGGAAGTTATCTCAGATCATTATATGATGAAACCTTTTGAGTTCCCATATTTATTTGCAATCAATTTTCTGATCATTTTCACTGTGAACACACAGAAAGAAAAAAATTATAATGAAATTCTAAAGCATGGATACCAAACATCTTCCTATGAAGATTACATAATGCAGAATTTTTACATTAACTCTGAAAATGTGAGATCTTAAGTATTTTTTAAAAGAATTCAAAACATTTTTTTTTGTATTAAGACACAATCCAATGATAAGGTAGGACATTTAGTAATATAGCTTTTAAAACAGCATCTGTTTTTAACATATGTTCCCATTTTCTTACTGTAGGTAAAAGAAATTGGTATCACCAAGTTACAAAATGGGGTACATTTTATACTATGAAATGCTGTGTAGCATTTGCCATTCAGTATAGGATGTAAAAACCTCTCCCCCAAAAGTACAAAGTATTCATATACAAACTGCTAATTGATTCTTATAAACTAAAATCTTAAATATTTTAGAATAATCCAAGATATTAAAATCTAGGTTATTAGATTTTAAAGTCCAAGTTGTAAAATATTTAGAATACCTCTATGTGTGTGTTTTTCTACATAATGCCCTTATATCATATTTAAGGTTTTATATATATGCTTTTATATCAGAGAAGGGAGTTTTCTTTGTCTAATTTATTTCACTAGACCACACTGTTTTCTATTTTTTTGTTGTTAAAGGGTCAAAGAATAAAAGAAGAATATCAAAGTTGAATAGATCATTTTGTTCTCCAGTAGAGACATGTAGAAGGATTTAAATTATTGGACTCTTCCACAAATGTTATATCTGTTGCCAAGAAACACAGATGCTTCTAAACTCACTGCTGTTTGGCAATTCAAAAATCAGGAGAGATGTCCAATATCATTCCTCCAAGGAGGAGTATTCTCAGTCAGAAAACCTCAGGAGATTATCAACCAGAACCAGGCTACTTTTCCAAATGATCTGGAGATAAGTGTTCCTGGCTAACTGCTCAATATTGTTGGCTAAATCAAATTTATTATTTAACATTAAACATAGGTAACAACTAATCTTTGAATTTTGGTCTTCATTTAAAAATTAGTAAAAATGCTAACATTTTGGAAAGAGTACAAAATTCACTGGTAGCATTAAGCAAGGAAACATCTAGAACTGAATTTACATGTCATGTCCAATTGTGAGAAGTCAAAAAATCTATTTGT
This sequence comes from Suricata suricatta, assembly GCF_006229205.1. NCBI lineage: Eukaryota > Metazoa > Chordata > Mammalia > Carnivora > Herpestidae > Suricata > Suricata suricatta. The sequence continues at coordinate 26,922,186 of NC_043717.1, forward strand.
GGTGATGCTCATGGTTGAGGTAAAATCCCCTCTTTCCCCAGGCAATCCTCAAATTATACTTATTTACTTTGTGTGATATGTTATCATCTCTGTTCTGGGAAGGGCCTTTTCTACTTACTTTCTTTCATTCACTCTGCTCAGTAATACGACTTATAATACCCAGGGGGGGGTCTGAATCCTGTCCCATGCCATGTGATAAGTGCTTGACCTTACGTGTGTTTCTCAATCTATCTCTAAAATGAAGGTAACATGCATCTTATCTCATAAGGGTTATTTGAAGCATATAATAAGGAGGTTAACATCCAGAATAGAGCACTTGGTGACATAAGACATTGACAAAAATCTTGCCTCTTATAATCATGCTCTAGCTACACTTACCATCTTGCTTTTCACTGTGTTCTCTGTATCTTTATGACTTTTATTTTGTATTTTCTAGTCCCTCTGCTTAGAAGGCATTTTTTTCTCTCTCTTCAAATTCTAGATCCTTTCAAGATGTCATCTCTTGTATAAAACTAATCTTTGTTGCCCCAAAGTGAATGAACCACTCTCTGTCTTCTACAGCTTGTCAAAGTTACTTTTATTTTTAATATTCAACTTAATACATTTTAATTTAGAGTTTATGTGGTGTCTCCTTTTCAACTGTGAATACTGCAAAGGCTGATAAGCTATTTTATTCTTTTGAATAGGTCCAAAGCTTAAGAGAATACCTTGCAAATGGCCAGAACCCACATTAGTGGGTGAGGGGATGGTTAAATGATTAAATGAATGTGCTACAGTTATATCTGCACTAGAGAGTAATGGGTTCTCTAAGAAGCTGCTGAGAAATGACAATGATGTAGAAAAGTTAGTATGGGAATAGCTTATGACTTAATATTTAACATTAAATGTTAATCACTGAATGGCATATGATTGTTGTAAATCTAGTATGTAAACCATCTCATAATAAAATACATTTTATTAAAGATACTCATGAAAATTGTTTTATTTCCCAAGAAATATTTCATTAGTTTAACTAAGGTATTATTTATTATCAATGGCTCAAGTAAAATTGACACTAAAAAGCGAGGGTCATAATGTTGTACAACTTTGAAAATAGGACACCAAAATAACAGAGATGAGCCAATAGCCCAGCCCATCCGGCTAGTCAGAAGCATAGATCTAAATGTGAAGTTGGAAGACTCAATCGAATGATGGCATGAAAAAGCTCAAGGTACCTGTTGGTACTCAAATCATAAGTGATTTTTCTATCCTTAACAAATGATAATAAACATCAGTATAAAGGAGTTTCAATGTGATTCTTGGGGAAAGAAAAACTAAGAATTAAAGAGCTTTAGCAAAGGAAACTATAGCACCCAGGAGTATTTGATGAGAAGTCCTAGAAGGAATCTTGTTGACCTGCGCATACTTAAAATCTCAAATTAATGAGTTTCTTATTCTCCTTCTCAGTAAGATAGAGAAGTAGAGTTTAGAGAATATTTACATTTTGCCTCTGTAAAAGGACATGAAAAAAAAAAAACCCAGAGAGTACTCTTAGGAGACAAACTAAGGAAGGCAAAGGGTTTATTCAAGTTTAAATACACAGCAACTCTATCTCTTGTTTTCATGAATTAATGAGAAACAACAGGAAGCCTTTCAGTATATCCAGCCTAACAACTATGAAGTTCCCCGAAATACTTAAGTAGCAAACTATAAATATCTCCAAAATGGTCCACCATGTGCGTACCAAGTTACAGTTTAATCTGCCCTTGGTGTAACTTTTAACCACAAAGCAAGGGATGATCATAACATTTGATTTTTTTTAAATTCAATCTACAGAAAATGGGATCTGCAAGAACGGAATGTGTTTATTTAAACTATAGTAGACTTCATGAGCCCTATACATTCCAGCCACATCTACACACCTCCACAGTCTATGTGCTTCCCCGTAATAACATGCATGTATTTACCCACAGCTACTAACACACTCTATGGGAGCCTAATAATATGTTATCAAGCTATAAAGATTATACATATACTACGTATAACATGTTTAGACACAAAGCTTTGTTGTGGTTATTATTATTATTGTGCATACTACTTGAGAAAAGGCTATGTCTTATCAGTTGAAATTTCAAGCCCCAAACACAGCTTAATGCTTTCATTCAAAGTTACATGCATACATACATTATCCTCAAAACAACACTTTCAGTAAGGTATTCTTTCCCTTTTTAAATAAAAACTTAGGTACAAACATATTAAATAAAGCAAGAAGCCGACCTTAAGTCCTACTGCAAAGGCCTATGTTGTTCGATTCTCATGTTACTTTGGTTCTATAATAGAAGGGTAAAGAAAACCTACTTTTCCCCAAATCTGAGTCCATGACTGAGAAATCTCCAACACCATGCAGGTATGTTTGTGAGTAAAGAATTGCATGTATATGTATATAGCATTATTTATATGCATATATATGCCCACATACATACACACAATGTATGTTTTATTTGAAAATATGGTCTGTAGTTAAGCCATGAATTAAATTCAGAGTGTAAAGTTTAGACATGGTGATATCTTAAAATTTCAGCCAAGTATACACAATCCTATTTATGTATCTTCCTGTCTCTTTGCTATTTTATCAAGATATTTGAAAGCAGGGATACTTAACCACAAGTCCATTTAATCCCAGGAAAGCTGGTTTATGAATGAATTCTAAGAATATTTGAACTCCACCCCAAGTTCAAATAGTTGGATCATCAAGTACTCAATTAAATCTCTGTGCGTGACTCACAGTATAGGAGGATGTATTATGAGGTGATCCCCAAATGTCACTGGGCATAGAGCAACCATTAATATGCCCTCAAACAATCTTTCATAAGGCACAATTAATATATCATCTCTCCAAAAGTGCTTTTAAAAAGTTGTGTTTAAATATTTTCTTTAGGCTTCATTAAAGGACATTACCAAAAATTGTGAAATTTATTTCACTTAAAAATAATTTAAAATGTACCTATTTTGTATATATATAATAAAATAACAAGTGAAACATTTCTACCTAGAGATACAAGAAAGAATTATAGGAAACAATTCCCTTTTCTTGATAAAATTCCTCCTGTCCAAACAAGAATTTTAGAATTGATCTTACTTTCCATTATCTTTGGTCACCAAGAGTCTCAGAATAAAGTATGAAGCCAAGTGGCCATTTTCATAGCCAACACTCTTAATCCAAACCACCATCCTCTACTGCTTGATCTAATCCAAACACCCATGAACAGCCTTCCTGTTCCTGCCTTTTTCAGTACACTCTAAACACCTTTCCCACAAGGAACAATTTGATAAATGAATATGATCAACTCAGGATTTGCCTTAAATTCTTCAATAGCTTCCTATTGCCCTTAAGATAGACATCTAAATTCTTCAAATCTTTAGCATGGTGTGTAACACCCTGCATGGAAAGGGGTGCTTTGGTAGCTCAGTTGGTTAAGTGATTGACTTTGGCTCAGGTCATGATCTCAAGGTCTATGACCATCCTCCCCACTCTCTCTCTTTAAAAAAATATACAAATATTAAAAGAAAAAAAAATGCCCTGCATGGGAATAGTCCTGCCTACTTCTTCATTCACCCTCTTATTCTACCATGATGTGCTTACATTTAGTCACCTTAGTTTTTTTTTCTGTTCCTTCCCTCCACAGGAGCTTTGCAGAAACTCTGTACTCTGCCAGGGCAGGCTTCCTTCCTCTCTCTTTAGTTAACTGCTATTTACCTTTTAGATCACAGCTCCAGAGTCCCTTCCTAGTGGCTGCTCATTCTGACCTCACAGTCTGCATGAGATCTCTGTGATGTGCTCTTGATGAACTCAGCTGCTTTATGTTGTAAACACACACGCATTCTTGACTGTGTCACTCCTAGTGACAGCAATCTCTATGAGAATAAGGACCACGTGTGTATTTCTCATGTGGCTACTGTTGGTGTTGGCTTTCTCAGCACCATACTCCAGCAAGCAGCACCTTCTAGATACAAGGTGTCCAATGAATATTTTAATTAATAAACTGGAATATCAGTTATTAAATCTGCATACACATGTTTCCATTTCATGATTTTCCTAGCTCTTCTCTGTCACTAATTTTGTTGCTCATGTTATTATTAAAAAATGTCTCTATATCTTTGAAGAAGACAGTGGATAAAAACTAAGTAATGAATAATATACTGAAACTCAAATATTATAAAAGGGTAGAAACATTGTTTTATTCCATGTTTTGATTGAAATGATATAAAAGAAGAATAAATTATTCAGAACTGAAGCTTTCCTTTCCTCTGATTATGGGAATATGCAGATAAAATCTAGGACATTATAAACTATGAATAGTCCTGAGGTTTGATCATTACATATATGTTAATAGTGAAGCCCTAAATATTTTAATAAGATCAATAAATCAATGCATTTCAAATGCCGTGTTGAATTTTTATGAAATTTTGGCACATAAAAAATATTGAAGCAACATAATTTTGCTCTGAGTTTAAACACACCTTAGAAGAAATGTTTGCAGATTCTGATTGCATGATGATGGGTTGCTTTCATAACAGAAACATTGAAAACATGTTAAATGCATTATTCCTAACATAGTACTATCTTCATATTCAGAGTTAATTGCAAACTTAACCACTTTAGATCATATAAAGACTGATCATTTAATGTTTTGCTTACATATAATCACCAGTAGAAGGCAGTTACCATTCTGTTCATTCATTCATTCATTCATTCCACAACCCTGACTTGTGAATCAGTACTGGGAAATACTGATATAGACACAGGTTCTGCCATCAATGAACTGACTGTCTCTTGGGAGAGACAAACGGGTACTTTTAGCCTAACTTGACAAGTCTCACTATGGCAGAAAAATGGAAACCTACATAAGGGAATCACTATTAGATTAGCAGAAGTGTCCAGAAAGTAGAGCTGCAGAGAGAAGGGCATTTCTGGCAGAGAAATGTGCATGCGTGATATGAAAGTCCACAATATACTTAAGAGAAAACAAGAAATAGCATGGGGCTAGCTAGTGTCAAGGGCATATTGGGGGAAAGGAAGATAGATTTGAGGCTAAAGAGGTAGCCAGGATTTCTAAATAGGTAAAAAAAATTTTAAATGAAAATACTGTGTTCAAAGTTTGTATTACTCTTTATTACAAAACTAAATTTAGTTTTTAAAGATCAATGAACTAAATATTTAATAGAAAGTATAATATATATATGTATTTACTTTTTGTTAAGGTGATTAAAATTTTGCTCCATATGTACATTGAAAACATAAATTTAAAAAATGTAAAACCTAATGCGTACAATATAGATACACACACACGCCCGTTTTCAATATTTAAACAAAAGTAAATGCTAAGCTGCAAATACACATATGTTGGTCACGGATATATTTGCTTAGGCAACTGCGTTTACAAATTCCATATCTTCTTCCAAATCAGGCAACATTCACACTGGTCATGTGAGTACACAGAAATAGTGAGCAACATAAACGTTAGCCGTTAGAGATCAACCTTTTATGGGAACGTAGTTTTTCATGTAAATAATTCACTAAATATATTTAAGCAAAATCCCTTTACATCCCTTGTTGTAGTTTTTATCAGCAAAGCAGAACAATTTCAAGGGAACCTAAACAGCGGACGGTCACTACTGGTCACCTCTCAGGTTCCGTTTGCAGGCAGTTCACTAATTTACAACCAATTTATATCAGGAATCAATAGTGGTAATGCAAGGAACTGGAAACTTCTTTTTTTTTGGTTATCCTTCCTCGGGGTTCCTGGGTGGCTCAGTTGGCTAAGTATCTGACTTCTGCTCAGGTCACAATCTCCCAATTTGTGAGTTCGAACTCCCACGTTCGAGCTGTCAGCACAGAGCCTGGAGCCTGCTTTGGATTTTGTGTCTCCCTCTCTCTCTGCTGCTCAGGCTTGCTCTTTCGCTCTCTCACAAATAAATAAACATTAAAAAATAAGAAAATAATAAAATTATCTTTCCTTTAACTCACTAACCTGTGTATCTGCAAACTTTGGGGCTATTTTTGTTACCGCTAGAATATCAACCTGTAATAATTAAATTTTCCTTTTATCAGAAATTTTGTTTTCCTGTTAAAGAGGCATATTTGGTATAAATAACAGCATCAAGTTTTGCACTGAATGTTTCCAAAGCCATCTCCAATTGCTGCCAGATTGTTAGAAGGCAATCACAATTTTGTTACAACATATATTCACATGGTATCCGAAAGAGAAGACTGGATAGATAATGGAAATAAAGTATAAATCTGTAAGATATTTTAACAGCTTCAAATTTATGGTGCCCCCTTAAGAGTACCAAATCAGACATGACTTCTTCCAGGATTTTTGAGAGACATAAAATAGATAAACAAGGAAGCTCTTCGTTAATGCCTATTCTTTCTGGCTTTAGAGGTTTTATACAGGTTAGTAAACTAATGCTGTATTTCAAAATAATGCTCCTTATGTTCTTTGAAAATCTATAACTTAAAATGTTCCCTAGGAACAGTACGCTCTATTTTAAGCCATGTTCTATTATGTACCCAATCTTTCCTTAAGTACCAGGGAAAGTTTACAACAACCTTGTAACCATTCACACAAGTGACCCTGCTCAGCTGTGTTAGCCCAAGGCATCTGGGACTATCAAACATAGAAAGATCCATAAATAAATTATAATATCTGGTATTTTCAACATCCTGAGAATCCATAAGTATATGTTTTACCAGTGGAGTCAAAATGATAAGAAAATTACCTAGCTTGGTCTCGGCACAGTTGTACATGCTTTATCTCTGCCCTATGGAACCTTGCCCGTCCATAATGTAAGTGACAATAGCTGGTCTTAAGACTCTCATTTATTGTTTGAGAAGATAAGGTGTGTGTGAAAAAAATGCATGAACTATAATTTCTGTACCTTTATCACTTCAGAGATATACATGAGAACACAGTATTTGGAAAAATTCTATTAGAATTTTTCCTTTAACCAATAGCAAAGGTATTTTAGACTTTTCTAAATAGAAGCTGAAAAAAAATTAAGGAAGTTCTATGTAAGCAATCTGTGATCCTGAATAGTGAAACAAAGACAATCTCACATAGGTCCGCTCCCACTTACTGCCAAACACCCACAGGTCCGTACTCTGGGTTTACTGTACCTCCTCTCCCATACCCTTTGAAAGAGATATAGAAATGCATTCATTATTCAGACATCACTCCAAAATTATTACCACGACAGTGGTAAGCCAGTGAAATTTAAACTGGGTCTTCATGTTTAAAATTTCTGTATTATTATGTTTACTATTTTCTTACTCTGTTGTTTAAAACAGTATACAAGAAGGAGTTGAAATCTCAATTGATGAAAATCAAATAAATTTTAAAATTTCATTTCTTAGCCACACTAATCACATTTCAAGGGATTCATAACCACATGTGACCACTGGCTACTGTAATGGTTCTAAAGGTAGAAAATATTTTTATTAAGTTCGACAGAACAGCACGCTCTGAGCAGTACGACTTAGTGTCACTAACAGAAAGTGATCTACTGTTTTATTATGTTTAACAGTGTGATTTTTACCCATAATATAACATAGTACATTTTAACAGCAACACATAACTGTGCTTGGCATAGATATTAAAGAATACAGGTACGGATTCAGTACAAAAAAAGATTCAACCCAAATTTACCTGAAGAGAAAACTAAAGTTTAACTTATCACAAGACTGGAACTCCTTCCATCAGAGAATATTACCAATGTCACGAAAACTGCTGTCTCTCCATTTTGTGTAAATGTACTAATCTGGTTAATATGGGCTTGGGAGTCAGAGCTATATGTGAATTTTAGTGGATACTATCTGCTGATGGTAGGGTTGGGGGCATGTTACTAACTTTTTGGGTATATAGTCCTTAATGGTGCAAACCAAGTCTTTGTGAATAGGCCTACTGTCATTGCATACCGGAAACATCACAAGGACTTTGTCAAAATATATACACATATAATATAGATATTATGGATATATACAAATACATATATGTGTATACGTATATAATATACACACACATACATACATATATGACTTTCAAATGAGTCTGAAGGATATAAGGTCTTAAAGCGCCTTCTCTGTCAGGGGTCAGGTTGCCAATAGCTGTATTTGTCTTCCAGAAGCCAGAGCTCTGGTTGTTTGGCCCCACTCATAGCTACTCCATCTCCAGCTTCTAGTTACAGCTGCCCTTTCCCTCTTCAGGCCCGGAAAGGGGTAAAGTCTTCCTATTGTTGCTAGCACCACTTGCAACTTCCCATTTGCTTCCCTTAACCCTGTACATGAGTTTGTAATATTCCCGTCTATTACCTCTTATCCTTTACCCATCTCATCATGCTGTGTGTTTCTTGCTGACGCTATGATAAGCAAACTTTCATTAAATATCTGCTAGAAACCAATGATTTATCACTCTACAGGAATTATTACTAGGCCAAAACATGACTTGAAAGTCACATAAACTTTATGAACGTAATTTGCTGTACTTCCATCTAGAAACATACCTAGAATGGTTTTCACTAAATGTTGAAATTAAGACATGTGCTATAAAATGGTATCAATTCATCTTACTCATTAAAGGTAAAATAGACTGTTTTAAAAGATGACACTTTCAAAATGACAGTATTTCATGTTATAAAACCATTATTATAAGGATTCTTTACCTGTTTTTTTTACAACCAAGAAAAATCAGTATAACTTATATATCTTTTGACTGACCATAAAATGACAACTAGAGAGCAAGGAAAACCCAAAAGATTTACGTACAAGAATATAAATGCACTATATAAACTAACCAAAAAACTTGTAACAGCTCTAATGTGCAACATAAGAGGATAAATGGCATACTAAACCTATGTAATAATTTTAAAAATATATATCAGCATTACAGAATGGACAATGATCCCTGGACAATGAATTGATGCTGGCTTAATCCAATTAGATACTGTTTTAAGTTGGTTTCATAGCACGAGGGCATACTGAGTCAACATTAGTTCTACACTACAACCATATGAGAATATTGGGTAATAATTTAAATAATTAAATTTTATATTAAAAATTCAAAACCTCAAAAACTGTTTAGGAAAAAGATGTTACATGTGGGTAGCCTTGACCTCATTTTAAAATTGTACTTTAAAAATTTCATTTAAGCGGGGCACCTAGGTGGCTGAGTCGATTAAGCATCGACTTTGGCTCAGGTCACCCAGTTTGTGAGTTTGAGCCCTGCGTCAGGCTCCGTGCTGACAGTTCAGGGCCTGACCCTGCTTCAGATTCTGTGTCTCCTGCTTTCTCTGCCTCTCCCCCACTTGTGCTCTCTCAAAAATAAATAAATGTAAAAAAATTGTTTGAATAGGTAAAAATAAAATTTTCATTTAAGTACCATTTATTTTTCTGCTAAAAGAGAAACAAGAGCAACAGACAAAACTGAAGAGTCTGGAGTTGGTTCATGAACTGCAGGTTTCTCAGCTACGAAACTGCACTCAATTATCATGACACAAATAGATCTATGTTTGGACAGAATATCTCAATAATCAACCTATAGTCATCCTTACAGGTTAACTTGACCTCTCTAAAATCTCATCAACTTGGTAGAAAATGTCTTGATTTAAAAAACAACTATAAACTGTGGATAAAATGGTCAATGTGGCAACTAGGAAGCAGCAGGTAGGGATGCAGAATGGGATGGTATATTCTAGAGCCATGTGACTCATGTGACATCTTGAAGGCAGTTAGTGAGGGGAATTTATCAATGCTTTAGAAATCGTTACATTAAATGTTCTTTGTAAGAGACTGCAGGATGCTTATGTGCTTATTTATTTGGTTTCACATTTAAAGAAAAACACATTTCCAAATATATTAAAGGGGCAACTGTATTGTTAAAGTCGTGATAAAGCTAAGGAAATAATGTTTTGGAGTCCATCAGGATTTAATTCTAGATTCTGCCACTGAGCAACTGTAAAATCTGGTTTAAGTTAATTTCTGGGAAGTCAAGTATCTTTATCAATAAAACAGGCATTAGAAAAACTACTTCAAAATGCTGTTGGGGAGATTTTATGTGGTAGTGTGTCCTGAATGCTCAGCACCTGATATATTTATTAATAAATGTCTTTTTGCTTTTCTAAATTCTGGAAGTAAATAATAAACATCAAAAGAATGTTATTGTCTCATATCTTTTTTTATTTGTTTATTTTTCATTATACAGGTATCCCCCACTGTGCGCAAGTTTGCATTATGCCACTTTGCTTTTACTGTGCTAATAGAGGTCTTTTGTAGAAGTGAAGTAGCATGAGGCAGACTTTCTAGAAGTTGGACGTACTCTTCACTTTATACCACTTTGCCTTTTGGAATGTTTCACAGGAAAACTACTTTTGTAAAGTGGTGTAAACCTTACAGTCTAATTTTTTTCCTTTTAGTAAAACTGTTCATTTTTTAAAATGGCTCAGATTAAGGTAATTGAAGATGTTTCAGATGATACAAATTTACTTTTCCATCATTTTAGTACTCAAATTATCTTTCTACTTTGATTAAAGTTTCAAAGGCTTTCAATATTCATTCCAAACTATTTAAAGTTGGGCTTACATAGTCAAATTCAAGTTTCAATACAACCCAAACTTTCTAAACTTTCCTAGGATATTAAAATAACTACTGTGCTCTGGATTCACAAGATTTCATAGGCTATTTCCAAATGTCCTATTTAATTAAGCTGAAAATTGTTTATCACAATAGGCACTTTTTTAAACAAAAGAATATTCCCTGTATTACTTCCTTGATTGGTTCTAAAATTTTTTGATTGTCTTTTTAATATAATTTTCAAAAAAATGTAGTACGTTGTAAATTTTTCTATGTAAGAAACCCCCAAAGAATGGCTATTACCCTATAAGTCTAACATTTTTCTTTTAATATTATACTTTAAAAAGTCAGGTGTTACACTTCATTGAGTAAAATGCTGGACTTCATAGAATTACAGACGGTGTTATTTGACACAGTCCTAATTAACTTGTTTTTGTACATTTAAATTTTTCCTCATCAAATTTTCTCATCGAATGACTGCTCAGAAATGGATATTTCACTTTTAAAAAGTATTAAATTATAAAGCAAATACTAGAACTAAAGTTTTCCTAAAGTGAGAGAAAATAATAATAATTCATTTCTGTGAATGCCTAATCTGTTCAACTAAAATGTAGTACTCTACATTGTATACTAGCTCGGATCCTGAATCCATTCTGTCTAGGTGCCTAATAAGATCTCAGTAAATACTTATTGAATCATATATATATATCAGTAGATATTCTACTTTTTGATATATTTTTAATGTTTACTTATTTTTGAGAGAGATAGAGAGAGACAGAGTGCAAGCAGGGGAGGTGCAGATAGTGAGGGAGACACAGACTCTGAAGCAGGCTCCAAGCTCCTAGCTGTCAGCAGAGCTAGATGCAGGACTTGAACTCACAAACCATGAGATCATGACCTGAGCCAAAGTTGGATGCTTAGCGAACTGAGCCACCCAGATGTCCCAGATATTCTATATTTTAAATTATATGAATATAACATGTAACCAAGAGATACGTACCTCCTTTTTAAATTCTTTAATAGAATTGACACACAATGTCACAGTAGTTTCAGGTGTACAACACGATGATTTGACAAGTTTTTACCTTATGCTATGTTCACCACAAGAGGAGCTACCATCTGTCACCATGTATCACTTTTACAATATCGTTGGCTGCATTCCTTATGCTCCACCTTTTTTTTCCTGTGACTTATCCACTCCATAACTCCAAGCCTGTATCTCCCTCTCCCCTTCACCCATTTTGACCACCCCTTCCCTCCTCCATTCTGGGAATCATCAGTTTATTCTCTGGATTGACATGTCTGATTCTCCTTTGTGTTTGTTTATTCATTTGCTTTTGTTTCCTTAGATTCCACATATGAATAAAGCGATGTGATATGTCTTTCTCAGTCTGACATACTTCACACAGTATAATACCTTCTAAGTCCATCCATGTTGTCTCAAATAGTACAATCAAGAAGTTTATCTTGAAACAAAGCAAAAGGAAATACTCGTTAAGTGTATCTTTTCCCTTGGTAAGAAAAAGTTGCCTCATGTTTTCTTGACCCAAATTGGATCCCATTCCATACTTAAACCTGTATGTGACAAAGGGTTTGGGAACACGTAAATGGAATAAATAAAATATGATTTCTTTTCTGTGATAAGGAGATAGGTCCTTTCTCCCTTGATGATTACTACCAAATAGTATGGATGGATATCTGAACAAAATTAGAGTTCCTTAGGAAGAACACAGGAGCCCCCCTTGGTGAGTAACTAATGTTATCTGTTAAAACTTCACATACGATTAAAAATTTCAGTAATGTTAATTACCGGCAAATATTCTAGCATCACACAATCAAAGGTGACCAAAATTCCTATAAATTATAGACCTTAATGTCTTCTTAAAATTAAGTTTTAGTTTTAGAGTTTCAATATATTTCCATAAATGACTCACAGAAAAGTATAATCACAAAAAGAATATTGCAGACAGTGTGATTTCATAGTAAAACTTTTCTAGTTCAGGCAAGTTTAAATAAAAACAATAAAATATGTTAAGTAGAAAATCATTATTTCTTTATTTTTTTCCCTAGGAATAGGATGGTGATTTAAATTAGGTAATTCTAATTGATGATTAATTAGGTCCTCAGGGGAACAATACAAATGAGAGTAATTTAAGAGGATATCCATAGTTTGGGGCAAAAGAATAATTGATAGTACTCATTAAGAATTTATATAATTTCTTGACTCATTAATACATTACTGATTTATTCAAGAGACTCCTTTCACAGGTAAACTTTCTTCTAGAATGTGATCATACTGTATACATTCTAAATGGGTTAGTTCACTTAAATAAGGTTTTACTTCACCATGGAAATATAGGCTATTTATATTTTTTGATAATAGCACAGTACTTTTGTATTTGAATAAAATGCTGACATAGAGGCAGTGAACCATTCTTAATTCAAAAATAGTGAATTTATAAAACTGACAAAAATTCTTAGCTTAAGAAAATATCAGTTATCATCTAAAATCGTGGTTATCTCAAAGACAGTTCACACTTTCAAGTTATAGACCATAATCCACTTTTCAGTCTCAAAGGTGAATCACCTTCTAATCATCAGAGCTGAACACTAGGTTTGTTGTGTGTTTCTATGTTTATAAGCATGGGGCTTGAACTCACAACCCAAGATCAAGAGTCAGCCAGGTGCTCCAGAGCTAAATGTAAGTGAACAAAATAACCAATTTAATTAAAATGATTAAACCCTTTACCCCTCCTCCCAATGAAAATGAAGAGTAGCTGAAAATTAAAGTCTTAACCATACATAGCTCCAAATGCAACATTTTAAAATGCCATTCTAACTGGAGGAAATTTGTAACATTATAGATATTCGCATTTGTCAGCAAACTGCACCATAGTAAGTGCTTATTAAATATTTATTCCTTGAACTATTTTTCATTAAATTGCTTGCCAGTGAATTTCTACAGTAAACTGTAAACATTTGAAAGTGCTCCTCATTACCCATTTTCTTCATATTCTTTTATTTCTCATTATTATTCTCACAACATGTGAATACGTACACTGTTTTCACTTAGCTCCCCCTACAATATCAAACTTTATATCATATGTTTTTCCTTATTTACTTCTAATAGAGAGTTTAGTTGGTTATCAGATCCTGTTGGAAGGGACAGGCATTAGAAATATAAAATATCTAGTTACACATGGCCAAGAAATACAAGGAGAAATAAAGATTTGCAGACTGTGTTTTGTTTTCTGGGCAGTCATGGTTCCAGCCTCCACCCTGTCACGCTATGGTACTTCTTCATTTATGGCAGCAAGTGGCTAAAAGCTTTTGTGGAAGTTGGGTGGACGTGAGAGCGTAAGTAGGAATTAACTCAAAATGCATCAGACTGAAGGCTTTCAAAAAGAAGTCTAAGCATCATAAATGTCAAAGGGCAGCAATAAATATCAATTGCTGTCAAGACATATTTAACAAAGTTTATGAGAAAGGCAGCAGATGTGGAAAAACTTTAGGGGAGTTGAGACACTAAATTTAAATCAGCATTTTTTTAAATTTAGAAATTCATAAACTCCAACCAAGGAAACTGACACTCTAGTAAGTATAAATTCCATGGTAATGATTATTTAAAACCCCATATTGACTATGAATTTAGGCCTGTGGATTCATATGCAAAATAACAAAACTGCATTTATAACAGAAATGAGAACAAAGCAACAGAACTTGTAGCAGGTTAAAGCAAGCCTTAACTGTAGTGGAGGAGAATCAAGTTCCTAAAGAATCATTTATTCATTCATTCAGGAAAAACTGGAATTATTGTGTTCATGTTATAATTCCAGGCTCTTTAGAAACCAATAATGAATTTCAATTAGAAGCGTGTGAATTTCAAAGTATACTTTTTGATATAAAAACATTTTTCCTGAAATAAAACTAACCTCCAAATTCAATAAAGTATTCATCTTTATTGATAGAGGAAAAGGCCTTTTTAAAAATAAATTGTGTACAGGACAGTAAAGAAACAAGTCCAAGCGGATTGACTTATTAAAGAAGCAAAATCACACTGGATATGGCGTCAACAATATACTGTTTTGACAACAAGAAAACAAACAGGTTTTCATTAAAAACAGTAAGTAATTAAGATGACTGCTTTTGAAGCACTTACAAAATATCAGTTATACATTTTAGTGTAATTAGTCCCTGCGTCAATTTTTTTTTCAGTTCAACTTCATAGATGAGAAAATTGTAAACTCAGATAGTTGAAAATTTTACACAGTATTACACCTTTAAGAAGTGGTTTAAACCTAAGTTTGTTCAATTATAAAGCTCATCATCTCAAATGAAAATTATATTCATGATTATATTATCAATTTTATTGGCCAGTTAAAAATTTAATAAAGTAGATATATATCCAATTTGTATTCCCAGTGATATAAGTGAATCTAATTATGGCCTGTTGGACCACAGTTAAATGTGTTATATATTTTGATTTGTTTTATTTCATCCTGGAATATTAAATTTCTCCACTTGAACAACTTTAAAAAACATTCCCATGCTAATTTTTCTTAAATTATAGATAACTATTTAGTTTCAAATGTAATTTTATATTGGTTAACTAGTGTCCTTTTAGGTCTCTGCGGATTTCTGATTGAAATGAAATCCATTAATAAAAGTCTTAAAGAGATTTATTGAAAGAGTTGTTTAAGAAGTGAACTCTAGGAGTGCCTGGGTGGCTCAGTCAGTTAAGCGTCTGACATTGACCCAGGTCATGATCTCATGGTTCCTGAGTTGAAGCCCTCTGTCAGGCTTGGTGCTGACAGCTCAGAGCCTGGAGCCTGCTTTGGATTCTGTGTCCCCCTCTCTTTCTGCCCCTCCCCCACTCACACTTCATCTCTCTCAAAAATAAATAACACTCCATCTCTCTCTCTCAAGAATAAATATTTTTTAAAAAGAAGTGAACTCTATAAAATGGGAGAACATATTTGCAACCCATGTATCTTTTAAGGGGTTAATCTTCAAAATGTGTAAGGGACAATTACACCTTAATAGCAAAAAATCCCTAAGAAACTGAATAAAAAATGGGCAAAGAACTTTAAGATGGATTTTTATCAAAGGAAGATATACAAGTGGCCAACAGGTATATGGAAACATGTTCAACATCACTAATCTTCAGGGGAATGCAAATCAAAAGGACAATGAGATCTGTCTTCATACTTCCTGGGATGGCTATTATAAAAAAAAAAAAAGATAACAAGTATTGGTGAGGATGTGGAGAAATTAAGACCTTGTATATTGTTAGTAGGAATGCAAAACGGTGCAGCCATGATCTAAATAGTACAGAATTTCCTTGAAAAAATTAAAAATAAAAATGCCATATGATCCAGCATTCCCACTTCTGGGAATTTACCCAAGAAAATTGAAATGAGGATTTCAAAGATTATAATCTAGACAGTCACATCTACACTCCTGTGTTTATAGCATCACTATTTAAAAGACCCAAGGTGTCAACACAACCTAAATGTGCATTAATGAATGAATGGATAAAGAACATGTAGTATATACAGGCAATGGAATATTACTCTGCCTTAAAAAGGAAAGAAATTCTGTCATTTGCTACAACATGGATGAACCCGGAGGATATTACACTCAGCGAAACAAGCCAAACACAGAAAGACAAATACCACATGATTCCATTTACACAAGGTAACTGTAATAATCACATTCGCAGAATCCAAGAGAGGAATGGTGGTTGCCATGGGCTGGGGGAAAGGGAAATTTGGAATTCCTAATCAATGGGCATAAAGTTTCCAATGAGCAAAATACAGAAGCACTGGAGATCTGCTATATAACACTGTACCTACAGTTAACAATACTGTATTGTACTCTTAACAATTTGGTAAGAGGACAGATCTCAAATGAAGTGTTCTTACCACGATAAAATTTAAAAAAGAGAAGAGAAAAAGAATGAAAGTTCTCACTCAACAAGGAACATAAGCAGAATTGTCCAGAGGAAAGGAGCAGTTTAAATAGACTACCTTTGTCCCTTAATGTGTCTTTCAGTCCACTTTGTTTCTTTAGTTCCCTGAAATCATAGCTGCTTCTCTGGGTGACCTTCATTATAATCTAGACAGTCACATCGACATTTCTCCCCGAAAGCCAGATAAAGCACAAATTTAGAAAGTCTGAGCATGGCATATAAAGCTGCCTTTGACGATTATAACTGAAGAACAACTCTGTGGGTGTTTAAAAAATTATTCCAGTTATATGGTTCAGTCTCTTGAGATTTAGTGATAGCCAATTATGGCCCACAGGCCAGAAAAGCGACTGATCATTGTCTGAAGATATGATGATAAAGTGGGAAGGTGAAACAGATTCATCTTTCTTTTCCTCTTACAGGTAGATGTTGATTGAAATAATGAGAGATTTAAAAAGCTGACACAGCTTTGATGTCTTCTTTGATGCTTCCTGCGGTTGTCTACGATGTTACTCTTTATAAAATATGGTCAGTTAAAAGAAAAAGCCAGAGCATGGTTTCTCCTCGGTAATGATTAATAAAAATAAAAAAAAACGACTTGGCAAATATAATTCTGCACATTGGCAAATGTAAACAGCACAGGAGGCCCCCAAAATGGCAAAGAAAGAGATTTTATACCTTGTCACACACTAAGCTACTCTCTGGCCCCTGACCCTGCATGCTCTCGCTGGGTGACTAGGCACCTACTTTTATCTTTTCTGCACGCCCTCTCTCACATGTTACCGCTCGTGAAATGATTACACTTGCTTCAAGACCAAACCAAACACTGCCTTTCCAGCCCTCCCGGCTGGGATAGTCATGGCCAATTTCACAGCATCTGGTACGTGCCTCTATTACTGTTCTGCACCAGGGTATTATATGTAATCGCCTGGGTCTCTTCTAGATGTGGTGTGGTTAACTATGTTTGTGCTATGGATCCTTTTGGCAACTGGTGAGGCAAATGGAACTATTCCCAGAATGTTTTTAAATACATAACATTAAAAGAAAATCATACAGGAAGACAAAGCAAATGAATTATCCTATAATATGGTTACCAAATATTAAATATAGCAATATTGTAAGCGATTACTACTCTAGTAGAAGACGTAATAATTAATATACATTCAAACTAGTGGTTAATGAAAATGATCTTCCCGAATATCTACCACTAGGATATGATATAAAAAAAAAAAACTGGTGATAAATTCACAGATATTGCTGACACAGCATGTGTTGCCTGTTTTCACCGTTGGGGGAAAAATGTTAATTTTTAGTTAGAGGTTAGTGAAAACAAGGATGCAGTTTTTTCCCCTATCTTGGTTTGTGGGTCCCAGATTAAGAACCTTCAATTTGACTGCACGGTCTTGGGGCAAGAGTTTTTGATTCGTTCATCGTTGTGTACGGAACAGAGCCACTGGCACCATCTAAGTGCGCCACAAAGTTTGCTGAATGGCGGCTGAATTGTGTTTTGAAGCCATGGCTGCCTATTTTATCAATGCCCTGATCACATCACAACACATCAAGAAACTTAGTATTTTCAATTCAGTTTGTAAGCGGGTACCATACATGGTGCTATGTATATTCTTCTGTTTACACAGACAGAAGCTTGAAAACTAAAACTGAAACACATCTATGATGAAGCGACTGGTGTTTATTACATTTCTCCTTCCTTTCCCTGAGGTGAATAGACAGCCATGGAGATGTTGATAATGCTGCTGTTAAAGTCTTCTTACTTAACGTCACTTCTGTGGCTACAGCTTAAATCTCTCATCACAGGACCTAAGCAGTCTCTACAACACAGCATGAAGATGGGAACTATCAGTGACCTCAGCCTTTCAAAATGGAAGGCACAGACACCAGCAATACTGACATGCAAAATGACATTCCACTATTCGATAGTGAAGGTGAGAAAAAACAAAATGCTCCATTTCGTGACTAATGCCTACTTCTTTATTATATTAAGAAGACTGCCCAAGACTTAGGGGGAAAAATGAGCCTATCATTTGGATGTCTCCCAATAAAGTGCTTCCTAATATCATATAAACCAAAAATCAATGATTAACTTTTCAGTTCTCGCTTGTTTTATTTTTAGCATACTATCTGATATAGCTATAGGTGACATATTATTCTGTTCAATGTGATCGAATTAGATGATCAACACAATGGCAAACACCACTTATCTTAATGTGTTTTAATGACACGACCTGTGTATGTTAGTACAAAAAGCAACTATAGAAAATAATCATCTCAATCATTTGGCAAATAGATGTGATATATGGAACATATATAGTAAAATATAATGATTTTCACTACAACAGAATTAAAACAAGGAGCCTGTTTTCAATTTTCCCATCCAAAACTGTTTTCTAAATTCAGAATATTGCAGAGATTTCATAATGCTATGCTGCTTATTAACATTAACGACATCAATAGATAATTGCTTCAAGAAGAAAACAGACTTTTTCAGTAATAATAACAAATGTGCTGCCTAATTGGAAGTGTATCAGCCTGTCTGAGTATAAAAATAAGATTTGGGTAAAATATGAAGGATCCTTACAGCATAACTTGGTAAGAGTCTACCTGAGTTATAATTATTTGTGTTACTTTCCTAAAAATTGATTCTTCTTCTTAAGACTTTATTATATTCACTACAAAATATTAGCCCATTGCATAGCTCTAATATCATATTTAAAAAGTAAGAAAATTAATTGCAGGAATTGTAGGAAAAGGAGATATGCTATTGGTTATGTTAGCCATTTGATAGCTAATCATTTCTCTTGATCTCAGAATGTGAAGTGCAGTACTCAAAAACTAATTGGAAAAAAGTTTTTAATGTGAGAAGTATAGTTCGGGCTGTTTGAACAAAGATGAGCTTGTAATACTTTTCAAATGACAAAAGAAATAGGTTTCTTCTCCTCCTGGCTTTAGTAAATAGGAGAGACAACCGCAAAGCAGGTATTCCAAAATATGAAACAAAATTATCATTGTTGAAAAAAAAATCTTCTAGCATCTGTTGCAACACAGAGCTATTATAATGCAATTAGACAGACTACAGACCAGATGCTAAGGAAGGAAAATTTAAAAGATAAAGCATGGAATTATTTTGGTTAATGAATTTAATTCCAAATGTTACAGGACTGATTCATGGACTTCTTTTCCCCTAAAGATCTGCTGTCACATATACATAATGCATTTTAACAGTATGCCTATGTAATATATTGTGAAAAGTAAGTGATCTCTCACAGAATATTAGCTGTTTTAAAATGACTCAACTGGAGGTACTCTCACAGGTAGATGAATAACTTGCCAATGGTGATATATTACTCTTCACATTTATACCTCAAAAGAGTAAGAAATAGGTTGTCCTATAAATGGAATATAATTCTATGAAACAGGATCAAAACAAAACTTATTTTAGAGATATTTAGAATACAATCATTTCCCCCTAGTATTCTCAGTCTCATATTATTGTGTCATGGGAATGAATGCCAAAATAATCCTGAAAAGACAATTTAAATACTACTTCAAGAAATGTGTAGCTAAAAGTGGAAGCCCTTTAGCATGTTCACATTTTATATTTCCATCTACAGTTGCCGCTAGTACTCATTATTTTGAAAATAAGTCTCCTGTATGGTAAGCTTATTAAAATGAGAGTTCTGATCACACCAGAAGAACGTAAATCGGAAGCAAGAGAAGAAAAGAAGTAACACAAGAACCTGCTAACTCCTATTTATTTTAACAAATTTACTTTATCATGTTAAAAATAAAATGTAGAAGCATTATGAAAATGTAAATAATCCTGCATTTTCATAGGTGTGCCACAATAGGTCACTTAAAAAGTACAATCTGTGTTTTGTTAACAGGGTCTCTGTTAAGTGCTCAGATAACTTAGTGTACAAGGGAGTAATGTCATGATTCCCAAATTCCAGTTCCCAGAGAAGAATGATCAGACCAGGGAGGTACACTGATGTTAATTGTGCTAAGCCTGTCAGCCCAGATCATAAAGTTCTCCTCCAGATTCTGTATCTTTCTGGCAACCACTCGGGAAAATTGTAAATATTGCAAAGTAGAGGACCTCATTTGGATATTCGGGAATCAATCATTTGATAATAGACACTTTCAGTTTGCAGGAGTGTTGAAAATATGCCGGAAAACACAACCTCAGCATTACCAAAGATTCTATGATGAGGAAATGTCTTTTCTCACTAATGGCTATTACTAAATATTTGTTGGATAAATTAACAAAATTACCACAAAGCAACCATATTATTTTTAGCAACGTAACAAATCCACAGATGATGAAAGCTGATTCTTTACTTTCTTCTGAGACACTCACTGCACATACACTTAATATTCGAGTTAAGAGACAGAGTGCTCAAATGTATTATGCTACAGTCAAAGTCAGAAATACACAATTGTCCATCAGAGAGAAGGGGAAATAATTTTTCCCTCTAGTGAAAGTGTAGTGTGGGGATCCCCTAAACAAAAGGAATTACAGTAGAAGGATGTTCCTTCTGGAGACTGGGCCAAAACTATAGATAAATATGGTAAATATATGGTCACCAATGGAAACATTTCTATGATCACAGTGTTAGTCATATAATGCTTAAAAATGTTATCTGGTGCTTACGGTTTTATAAACAATGAATCAAAAACATGGAGAAGCTAAAACATAGCATCTGCTCTCAAGGACATTATAAAAAATTTCCAAAAACAAGGGAAAGCCACAGGAAATAATTAGCAAGTAATTAAGCTGAGTACTGGGTAAAAATGGGGAACAAAAGTTCATAGAATGAAGTATGGTTGGAAGCACTTAGGGAAACTGTTGTGGCAGCCATAATACTAGAATGGATTTTTGAAGACAGTGATGCTTTAGAACCAAAACGAAAAGATTCCATAAAGGAAGATTGCGCCTAGCAAGATAAAAGTGAGTCAACTACAGGAGAGAGAATTTTTATGCCGAGAATATAAAGAAAACACATCTGAAACTCTTAAGAGCTTAACAGTCAGAGGGCATCTGAGTGGCTCAGTCAGTTAAGCACAGGACTCTTGATTTTGGCTCAGGTCATGATTTCAGGGTTGGTGAGATCGAGCCCCACATCGGGCTCTGTGCTAAAAGCAATGAGCCTGCTTGGGAATCTTTCTCCCTCTCTCTCTGTCCCTAACCTGTTTGCGTACTCTCCCTGTCTCTCAAAATAAATAAATAAACATTAAAAAAAAAGAGCATACAGTCAGAATCAGAGGATTCATATTGGTCTCTACTCAAAAGAAATTCTGCTAGATTTGAGAATTATGCAGCTGATCAGTAAAGGCCTTAGTCCATACATGTTTGTTAGTTAGTTATTAAAGCCATTGTTATTAAAAGTAACTCATCTTTATTATTTTGCACTTGATTTTATTTGATTCATGAACATAGTGACAATAGTGAGGAAAACACATTATTTCAGTTTTTGTTTGTATTTTTTTCCCATTTTGTTGGGGTATCACAGATATATAACATTGTGTAAGTTTAAAATATACAACATGAAGATTTATGTATTGTGAAATGATTAAATGAGGTTAATAGATCCATCACCTCACATAGTTACCTCTGTGTGTGTGTGTGTATGTGTGTGTGTGTGTGTGTGTGTGTTTGTATGGTAAGAACATTTAACATCTACCCTTTTTTGAATGCAAAAATAGAGGCTCCCTGAAGATTAATGAGTGACTTAAAGGCATACAATAAACATGGGAGTTGGAACACCTCCCACATATCCTGATTACAAAACCACTACCTACTTCCATAATTTCCTCATGTTACTGAGAATGTGGAATTTTATCATGAAAACATGTCTAGGCTGTCTGGAATCATACCTTAATAGGATATGGAGAAAAAAATCCATTAAAGGATTATCTCAACCTGCTTAAATTTACAGGTAAAATATCCTTTGTACCATCATGTATTATGTGACCAAACAGAAGCAGAAATGATGAAACAAGCTCACCACTGAGGTCCTGGCTACTCTGGAAATTTAGACAATTCAGGTCATTAGTCATGGAGTCCTAAGGGAAAAAAAGTATGCCTGATTCCACACTAGTAAAGCCAGAAGCTCCCTAATTTATATCCCCTACTTGGCTGAGGATACCAGATGTGTTTGGGTTGGACAAGTTCAAGACTCTTGCTTGAGTAATTTTAAGGAATGTAACAAGGTCTGAATTGTAATTGGTTATTTAATAATCCTGCTCACAGAGCCAACACAAGCTGGCTTCACTCTTAGGCACAGAATAGGACCAAGTGCCTTACTCGGTGCTCGGAAAAGAAACCTTCATCTGCGTATAAGCTTTAAAGTCAACTTGATGTGAAATCCTGAAATACATTTGGAAAATGAATGGATTAGTGATAAAATTAATGAGAAAAGTCAAGTCTCTGAAATGAAATATTTTTTGGCATTTGATAACCTGATACGCTGCCCTCACTGGTTCCTGCAATCAGGTCTGCTGAGCTGCTCCCGGCACAGCCTCTCTTGCATCATGGGTGTTTTCTTAATGAAGCCACCCCCGGCCATGTGTCCCAGGGTCACCTCTCATTTCAACACTAACTTTTGCCCCATTTATGTCAATCTCCTTATCCACAACAATAAGCCCCTTTACGGATTTCAAAGGCTTCCCCCTAAAAGTACTACTAACCAACTACACAAACTCTAACCCTGTCACCTATGGACTGCTCTCCATCTTTAATATTAGCATCCCTCAGTCCTATTTCACACAAGCCACTGTGTGATGCCTAGCCTAGCTGGGAGTCGCAGATGACCGCTTCTGTGTTCTGGCCAAAGAACAAAACCTCAAACCATGTATACATGTTGCTACACACCCAGAGTACTGAATTCTGACTAGTGTCTTCTTTCTTCCAAGGTGTACTCTTTGCTAGTGAAAAATCACAGGATGGAGATATTGAGCTTCAGTAAATTACTACTGACCTACCATCAACTAACCCCCACTCTTCTCTTCTCATTAGTGCATTCAGCAAACACATGTATTACGCTAAGACAGTGTACTTGACAATATGCGTTCTACTGTGTGTTCAGCGATGATCAAAGCTGAGAGAGGGTGAATGAGGAAAGTGGTGCAGGCAGACACAATAGCAGAAATGAGTCCAGAATCTGAGAAATGAGAGGTTAGTGTTGTGGTTGAAGCACAGCAAGAATACAGAGGTGGAGGAGGAAGAATTGGGATTTATCAGAACAAGAGAATGATCTTTAACCAGAGACAAATACAACAGGGTTTACATTTTTAAAAGATCACTATGGATAGACAGATGCAAGGTGGAGGAAAAGAGGAGAATGGGTCAAAAGCCCCAGTGCTAAGGGACAAGGTGTGTGCGTTGGGGGGATACTGCCATGCTTAGCAGCAACTTAGAATAAGATGAAATCAAAATATATGGATGACATCACCTACTTTCTCTGCTGTTCCATGAGTGTTTTATTCATATATTGTGACAATCTGGCAGGTTTCCAACGGCAGCTCTTCTAAACCTTCCCATGTTTAGAAGAAACCTGCTTTTCAGGTTCACAAACTATTTCCTTCTTCTCTACCTTTTGTCCTACCTTGATCCATGCCTGTGCTTTAGTTACTAAAGAGAGCATAGTCATTCTGCATGCGCTCCATCATGCTCCCCCTTCTATCATCCCCACTGCCCCTGCCCTGATTTATAAGCCTGTGGAAAAAAATCTATCTCTAACACTCTGTGTTCACATGGATTCGCACAAAACAGACATTAAGGAGGGAACTTCGGGTGCAGGTAGCTTTTCTTTCTAATTTCAGGAAGTGGATGTGACAGGGTGGAGAAAGCGAGATTAGGAAGGGAGAGGAGGTGAGGAAGGATATATTAAGGAGCACATTAGTAGTGGGGGTACCTGGGGTTCAATCCCGCTGCTAGCCCCCTGTGAAGCAGTGTGGAACATGCCTCAGAACTCTTCTGCCAGAGGAAGAGGAGGCTGGGGTGCCTGTCCAAGGACTCCCATCCCCTAGTAGTTAAAGCTTGCTCCCTGGCAACCTCACCGTTCTCCCCCACTGATACCACATCACTCCTATTTGCAGCAGAGCAGGATGCTGTGGTGCTGGAGAAAGCCCTCAGGCAGAGCAAGTGAGCAGCACACAGGAGCTCTGGAGGTGGTGAGCCGCGAACCAGAGTGAATGCGGGTGGGGAAGGGAATATGAAGGGGAGTTCGAGCACCATCTACACGTTCTTCTCTCATTTAAGACCCTGTTTGTTTCTCAGTTCTACTGAAGCACTCCTTAAGGGAATTAGTGTTATGAGCTGTATACGGGACCTTAAAAATTCTCTAATCCAAGCCGCTGAATTGAAGATTTGAACATTGAAACCAAAATTCTTCATTTAATTTTAGGGATACCCTGTGCAAACATTTTGCTCAGTCTATACAATGTATGTTGCATTTTATATTTTTTAAGGTAGTTAATGAGTTTTTTAGGTTGCTCAATAGCATGGACATTAATTCTAATACGTCGATATCGCATTGCCATCCATCGACAGGTAGTACCGTATACCGGTTCGCAAACTTTCAAGTCTAAGCCAGTATCTGTTGAGTTTTATCATCTCTATTCAATACATAATTGAAAAAAAATGTAGAGTTTTAAGAACGGGCTAATCAGAAATATATGAGCCACAAAAGCTATTTAAATTCAAAATCCTCTTTACAGAATATTTTCATTTGGGCTATATATGGTCTTGAGTACAAGTATTTTTTTAATTGTTGTTTTGGGGTTGCATTTTAAACAGTTAGAAATATTTCCAGGGTCCTGGAAACCTCCAAGGTAAGTGTTTAAAAACTGTGCTTACCGGAATCTGTCAGTATTTTGGTAAATAGTAGCTGAAACATAACTATAGTTTATTTGAACAGCAGGCTAGCACACACAGAAATTATTTTATTCACTGGAATGGCTTCACATGTGGTATACTTTATTTTTATTTTGGTCTAGTTAATTATTAACAATTACCATTCCAAGAATGGTTAAATATATAATCTATTGCACAAATGGCACTCTCTACAGTAAGGTGCATACTTCATAGATATTTTTAAATTAATTCATGCTGAACTTATTTTTATCAAAAACATTTAAGTCAAATAATCTAATGCAACTAGCCATAATAGAGCATTTCATTATCTTTAATTACATGGCAAGATTTATCCTCCTTGCTCTTCTTCCAAAGGGCTTCTTTTAGACACCGCTGATGTTCATTTTTATTGGAAAGAGATTCATCTACATTTCCTGACAATTTTGTGAGAATGTCAGCACCCCTTTGTCATTATTCATTATGTAGACAGCATCTCTTAACTCTCAAAAAACACTGTCAACATATTGTATTTTTAAGAGAATTGAGTTTAAAGGAACTTTTCCATAGGTCCATGCTCAATCGTGGCTTGAGTCCTGAACATGGAGTCAAGTGAAGCAGAACTGGTTTTCTGCTTTCACCACCTTCGAAGCTGCCTAAGAAAGTACAAAGAGGTGGGGACCTCCCTCCATCCTCTATCCCTCTCATTTCTCTCCCTTACTTTCTCTTCACCATAATACCAATACCTTTTCTAAAACACAGAGGCTTAGTATTGCCTGGCTGGGAAAAGAATACATCTATGTCAGGTGTCAGGTTTTCCCTTCCCCCCTACTGCCATTTCAATTTCAAGTGGTGGCTAAATAAAATGCACTGCTGTGCGTGTGTGTGTGTGTGTGTGTGAAGAGACAGGACTTGGGCTTGACCATGAGGAAATCTGGGAACTGAAAAGGTGAACAGATGATTGTATACTGAAAAACTCAAATGAGTTTGGCAAATAAATCGACTATTAATAATAAAAACAAAAAACCCAAAATGCTTTTGTTCTCACGTTCATTTAATGATCTAATAGCTATCAGAATAAAATGTCACAGATATTATTCATTTGACAAAATAAACGGCATTAAAAACTGAAGTAGAAATACCCTTTTTTTCCTCTGGGCAAGTGTGCCTGTAGGACTCATTCACAGAGCTAGTCTGTTGAATGCTCATTACATTTCAGACAGGATTAAGTGCTCAGGATTCAGTGATGACAGCCAAGGGATAGGAGAGACCTAGAAGAGTGTTAGTCTTTTCCTCCCCAAAATTTATACTCTAAAATGCCATTAAAGATGGGTTTATTTTCATAATAAAACCATAATTTATTATCTTCATAAATATTGTCTATTTTAGTAATTATCAGTTGCTTTTGTCATGAATGAGGAAGTGAAAAGTAATAAACCGAGAAGTAAGCCAGGCTAGAATAAATCTTTTGCTATATTATTTGAACATCAGAAATACGGCACATTGCCTTTTAAACATCACCCTCGTTTCATCAATTTGGAATAGTATTGGAATTAAAATAGCATGAAAATGCCATCGTAGCTTTGATGATTTCTGAGGCCCATATAGGTGGCATGTGATAGATAAGACTAGACAAATAGAACACAGTCTAAAACTGGGATAAGAGGCAGTATTTATTTTCTTGGTATATTTTTATCAAGAAATTGGAGAGAATGTGTGTAATAAACATCTCTCCTTTCTTAAAGGCCTCTCATTTTCAAATCTAAGTTACAAATATCTAAATTCCAGTAAAAGTCAATTATCCACATTATACATTTAATCTCAATGTTGTACCCCATTAGAACATACCAAAGCTTAAATTTTATGGAAGGCGATGGACCATAACAAATGAGCATGTAACTTTAAAATGTAGCAGAGATTACAATTTTTGAATGTTTCAATTCAGTTATCACCATCTTAAAATATGCATTTAAATTTTGTATTAGGCATTATGATTAAGTAAAATACTCAGTCTTCCCATGGTTGGTTTCCAAACTATGGCTTCAATCAAGTGAGTTGGAAAACATCTTATTTTTACTGACCCACATGGGGAGACTTGATGGACAGTATAGACTCAAGTGCTTATAAAATATGGATGTTTTCATTGTGCTAAAAGTATCACAGAGTAAATCCTTACTTAGGGAGATATTCTCAGGGATAAGGATCAAAAGAGTAATTAAAAATGGATTCCTTACATTACATATTTGAAAACTGCTGGCCAACTGTTTACTTTAGTAATTTTATTGCTAATTTCTGTGGAATAATAATCTCTCCAAATAGGTATTCAATGTTTTCCTGTGTTAAGCATTACTTTAATAAATGCCCCAGTTTTGTATGGGATTTGTGTTTATTTTCCTGAGCAGGGGGAAACTTCTCCCAAGAGTGTATAAAGAGAATGTAGGTAACTAGACTAAGAGACAGAAAATAGGTGTTTTGTTTCTAATTGTGATTGGCAGCCAACTTCTTGTTTTCCCTCTATTCATTCAACAGGAAGTTTATTGAGCTCCCACCATTGTCCTGAAGCATACATTGCAATCCACTGATTATTTCTTAAACTCCTACTGCATGCAATCCATTGTTTAATTTTCTAAGTCCTTTGTCGTTTAATGAAAAATGTAAACTTTCAGAGAGCACAACTTTTTCTCTACCCTTTTCTCTCCCACCAAACTCAGATAACCTAGCCATCCTTGGCAATTTGCCAGTCTCCCAATTTCCAGTGACTCCATTTCCCCTACCTAGAATGTCTTGAAGCTAGATAAATCCTTAGGAGCCAAATTCTTAATCTACCTGAATCCTGGTGATTCTGATTCATATATTAGAATCTTCTCATCTTGCCAGTGCTTCTCAAAGCATGGTCCCCACACCAGCAGCAGCAGCATCTCCTCGAGAGTTTTAGAAATACAAATTCTGGGGCCACACTCAGAAACACTGAATCAGAAACTGCCAATAGGGCCAAGCAAGCTGTACTTTAACAGGCTCTCCGGGGGATTCTCATGCTCTAGTCTACCTTCTTCTAGAGTTTTTCTGAAGATCAAAGGAGAAAAATTATGTCATGGCGTTATGAAAGAAACAAACAAATAAATCAAGGACTGTGTAAGCATAATTTATTAAATAGGTCAAGGATTGTTTTTAACTTATTTTTGTTTCTCTATTTCCTCCTTAGTTTGTACATGCATTTAAAGATAATCTCAGCAATGTCAGCAAGCTTAGTGGCATAGTTCAAGCTGTGAGGGTTCAATAAATAGGTCGGTAAACATTGCAAATCAACACAGCTTTTGATGAAATGTCAAGCAAGACAGAGCTTAGCTATATTCGGCTCAGCTTGAATTCATAAACCATTAACTGGCCTCTGTACTTCCAGGACAATCTGCCTGATGAATAAAACGCAAATAGAAAAATAATAGAAAAAAATGTTTAGAAAGAGATGAGTAAAAGGCAATCTTTGAGAAATGGCAACCACTTACTTCAGAGCAAATGAGAGACAAGTCTTGCAAAAGTGGGTATGTTCTCTTACAAATCAGGTTATGGGACAGCTCGGGATCAAAATATACTTTCAACTTTGGGTTTTTTTTCCCTTATGTTCATAATTTTAAAAAGGCTTTTTTAATCCCACTTTTTTTTTGTTCTTCCCTGCCCCCAAAACTAGAAATCTTCCTTCCTAAGGACAGAAAAACCTCTCAGAGGAGACATGCACTTTAAGAAAATGGCCTGAATTTAGGAATTCATGAACTTTTAATACACAGTTTTTCTATGGTGATAATAAACCTTTCCTAATTTACAATTTCAGGATACCTTAAAAAAGTTAAAAACACCACAGATAAAATGATTAATCATAACTCCTTTTTACTATACTTAAGGGCACTTAGCAGTAAATGTTTAACCTGTAAAATCATTACAACTGGTAGCCTAGTTTGCTTCCTAATAAGCTGTGAATATCTGATCACGTCTAAATTACTCTCCACAACAATCCTTATTATTTCCCTTTTCTTTGATAAAGAGAAATTCTTGAAACCATACATAGTTTCAAGAATTTATATAAATTCTTCACATGGATTTTCTAATAAGCTCATGGATTTAGTCTAGGTCCTTAGAAACTGCATATGAAGTAGAAAGATTATTGTTTATCGATTAAAGTCTGGGTCATAATTTTTTCCCCTGTCACTTTGTATCAGAACTAATTTTAGATTCCTAAAGAGTAAGTTCTTAAAAGCCATAAGCCATGAAGAAGAACCTAGGCTCCCTGTTATTTCAGTGCCTTGCATTATCCTATAGGTTGCTGATGTCCAACCTCTTCCCTCCCTTTCTTACAGCAAAAGTCCCAATTTAACTTTTAGAGGAAGCCATATGGAAGAGGACAGATCCAAATTACCCATAGAGGCTGCAAACTGACCAAAGGAGTCACCTCTGGGGAAGCCTGCTTCCGAATGCTTGTGGCATTTATCATTCTTCTGAATGGCGGTGGTATTTATCTGCAGCTTTTACTCACCAGATGAGACCTCAGACATTTCAAATTCTGCGGTGGCTTGCTACACCTTCATAGGAAAGCTTTTTGCTGATTTCCCTGTTGGTACTTTTCTCTTACACATTCTGTGGGGTCTGATAAACCTGGAGGTAGAGTCATAGCCAAGCGCAGATAAAGCAGGTACATAATCTCTGCCCAGCTTCACCAAAGCAGACAAACGCCCTATCTTTTTGCACCTGTTTCTTCCACTCTGCTTGCCGTGCAAAGTGAGGGGATCTTTGCAGATTCACAGGGAACGTTTTGCAAACACTCCCCTCTCACAGGAATGGTTTCTTCCCTCACAGGCTCAATCTACCTGATTACATTCCCTTCTAATCAGTAACCTCAGTTTCTGTAGTAATAAGTGTGCCGGCTGCTTTCCATAGGCTTTCTTGGAGACTGAAGCAGAAACCGGAGAGCAAAATTGAAGGAGCTGATTATTATGAGGACACCTGTATTTTTGTCTAGCCTTCATGTGAACTTGACGGTGCACTCGTTTGTGCAAACACGTTATGAAAGAGCAGCAGAAAGGAGCATGCATACAGAAGAGCCTGGACCGGCAAAGTTGTGCACCTGTGAGATGCTGCTAGAAGGGGAGAAAACAACTCCAACCATGTCCAGTGGTGCTCAAAACACATCGGAACTTCCTTTGAAAGTATCAGAATAAAAGCCCTTGACATCCAGATACCTTCTTCCAGACCTGCTTTTAAAAATCAATTCTCCAGTCTGAAACAGACTCACACTACACACAAGCCACGGTGCACAAGTTAATTCCTAAAGCAAATGGAGATTACCAAAGATTGAAGCAACAATCCATGCATGTAAACCCTGATTTTTAAAATAAAGGAACTTACTTGAGATTGTATTGGAAGTGAAACTTTGAATCCAGCCTCTCACAAGTATGGAATTGCGCCAGCCTTGTGTAATGACTGTTTACCCAGAGCATAAGATTGAAGTGGATTTTCAGATTAAAAATAAAACTCTTAAGTATGTCAATCCCCATCCGACCAAAGCACATAAACTAATTTTTTCAAGTGCTTCATTAACGATATACCCCAAGGAAAGCTGCATTTCTCTCGGTTTTCTTTAAAGAGTAACTTGTTAAAATGCTTGAGTTCCATGTAAAGAACCTGGAAAAAAATAGGGCTGCTTCTATGTCATGTAGTGGACTCAGGGCCTGACTCAAGGCCTGGCAGGTGGTAAGTGATCATTTAAAGTGAACAAAAGCATACAACATAAAGTGTCATCTTCACTGCCATTTATATTTTAAATGGTGAAGTTCTGTACTTTCTTTTTAAATTTATTTTTATTTTTTTAATGCTGATTTATTTTTGAAGGAGAGAGAGACACAGACAGACAGAGCGGGGGAAGGGCAGAGAGCCCTGGAGAGACAGGCTCAAACTCAGGAGCTGTGAGATCAAGACCTTAGCTGAAGTCAGACACTCAACCACTCAACTGACTGAGCCCCCCAGAAGCCCCTGTCCTTCCTTTATTTTTAAATAAGCCCAGGCTTTAAATTTCCCCGGGCTTCCAAAGAAGTGAAATGCTACTGTTTTCTTTACCACAAAATATTATCCCTTTTCTACGCTCAATACCCAGATGTGGAAACTTCACTTGGAGACAACAGGACGGGTTGGTGGGGAGCAGCTCATTAACCGTGCCGTACCCCCTTGCCTACAAAAGAGTACTGGCATCCAAATTACAGAAGAACCGAAGAAACCTTGTCGAATGAGCGCATAATTAGCCAGGCTGCTAAGTGAATGGAAAGGGAGGTTGCCTAACTTAATTAACTGTAATCATCACTCACCGTTGCCTGCTTAGAAAGATTAGGTGAGGCTGTTTCTTCGGTGCCCCCTTAGACACTTCAACTTCCGTCTTAAGGTGGAAACAAGGATGCTAGAAAGGCAGTACTATCATACCCTTCTGATCAGATAGAAACCTTACTGGACAAGTCACTTCCATGTCTTAGTTCAGGGAGAAGAGGAACAATGAGAAAGTATTCCGTAGGACAAAAATTAGAGAAATTAAGAAAACAAGTAGATAATTACAAAAGTTAGTGACTCGAAGAGAAAAGCAAAGGAAACCTATATATGAGTTTCTCTAAAGACACTAGCTCTTGGTCCAGGAGGAGGGAAATAGTAGATTAAGATCCAAAAGCGACAATTAAAGGTAACACTGGATGAACAGGTGGCACAGTATGATTAAGGTGGTCACGAATGCACAACAAGGCAGGGTGGCCGAGGTACCCTCAAGGACACTGTGGTTAAGGACTGCTTTCCTGTGATTTATTTATTTATTTATTTATTTATTTATTTTTAGAAGACAACACTTGTGTCTGAGAAACATTCTTTTGAATTAATGAAAATCAGCTTGCATGCACCCCTACAAAGAACGATTACAAGAATAGGAAGGCCTTGGGCGGCAACATTGACAGTGTTGTGCTCTCCACGACTCCCTCACTAGGTAGGTCTCAAAAGGTAATGGACATAAACACTCATCTGAGCACCTTGGAAAATTGCAGCTACGAAGTTGGTAATTCTAGGTGAGCCTTGAGA
Organism: Suricata suricatta; assembly: GCF_006229205.1. NCBI lineage: Eukaryota > Metazoa > Chordata > Mammalia > Carnivora > Herpestidae > Suricata > Suricata suricatta. Next base: position 26,954,724 of record NC_043717.1, read on the forward strand.
TTCTGCATTTCTGATGTGCTTCCCGATGGTGCTCCTGCTGCTGGTTTTGAACTGTGCAGACACTGGCTAGCAAGGCCTTAGAGGTGTAGTTCTCAAACTTTGCTGTTACAAGAACCATCTGGGTCCCTCTGGACCCTCCCACTGCCCGAGCTGTACTTCCTCTGAATAAAATAAGACTGGCTGGTGTGAGACTCTAGTGATTCTAAAATGCAACCAAGAATGCGATTCTGCCCACCGCCTGGCTATTCTCATAAGAGGTGTACATCAGAATCAAGTGAAGAGATCACAGATAATGAAATCGGTAATTCTAGGTGAATTGTATATTCCTTATTTTTTTTAAAAAGTTTTTTTAATGCTTTTTATTTATTTTTGAGAGACAGAGAGAGGCAGCACGAGCATGGGAGGGTCAGAGAGAGAGGGAGACACAGAATCCGAAGCAGGCTCCAGGCTCTGAGCTAGCCACCAGCACAGAGCCTGATGCAGGGCTCGACCCCATGAACCGAGAGATCATGATCTGAGCAGAAGCCAGATGCTTAACCAGCTGAGCCACCCAGGCGCCCCACTCCTGCTTTAAAAAAAGGTATTTGTATTTTTATTTTTGCTTATTATAGTCAGGTTCACATTGTATCTATTACTTTGTCAGTACTTCGGTGGAAAGCATATCCAAGTTATAGGACATTAGGTTTATGCCCAGGGTAGCTATATAATTAAAAGTAATCGATTTTGAAAAAGGATATGGTAGTAAGTTGAAATGAATTTAAAAAAAATGATCCCTGAGCTCAGTAACAGCAGCACAATGTATCACCCTGTGGTTAAAACCCACTTCATAAATGATCCTCACCTCTTCTTCAAGGGCCTGCGAAGAGGAGGGTCATTTTGACTAGTGACACATTTTGCCTTCAGGGGAATTTTAGCACGAGTGCTGAGTGCTGTCAGATTATATCTCCTGAAATATTTTTGTTGGCGGTGAGGGGAAAATGTGAGCATTATTAGAAATGTAATTAGTGGGGTACAAATTTTACTTCCTTATGTCTTCTAAGAGCACATAGTTCTAAGAAAATTCTGTGGAAGGTTTCCCTCACCATTATTTCAGAGTACCCAGCTGTTAGTTTCAATGAGGCCTGCCAGGGCCACTGGTGACAGCTCTGTTTATTGCATCCTGCACAACGGTGCTTGGGAAAGGATGAGCAGGAGCTGAAATCTGTATCCTGACTCCACTCCCCCATCCTGTGACCCCGGCATCAGGCAGACTGTGCTTTCTCAAAACACTGGTTCTCCTATGGGGGAGGAGTGCTTCTCTGTCTCATTTTCAGAGCGCCATATAAGCTGGCAGCAACTCTGGTGATAGCATGTTATAATGGAGAATGTTCAGGGCTGCAGGTGGAAGGCATCAGGAACTAGCTGTATAACCCAAGGCAACTTATTTAAACTTTTAGCATCGCTGGCCTTTCCATCTAAAAAACGGCATGGTCCATGCCCACAGAGCCTCAAAGCGTAGGCTCTGTACTCAAAGGAGATCAAGGACTGCTCGAATTCCAAGTCAGCTAGGTACTGGCTGCGTACACCAGGCCTGTCATTTAACCCATGATTGCATTATCTGTAAAATGGGCATAATATTAATTCCGGCTTCCTCGGTGTATTGTTTGGATCAAGCGCAATGTGTCTAGCATAGCCCCCGATATAGAGCTGGTGCTAAATAAATAGTATCTGCTATTTATCAACGATAGTAATAAGAAGATAATAACTCACATTTCCCAAGGCTTTGGAGGAAATTAAATCAAATGATGCATACAAAATAAGACTCTGAACACAAAAACACTACAATGGCATTGGAGATGGGGGTTGCTTCCCTTTAACAATGTATTTTTTCCATATCCTAATTTTAAAGAAATAGTAGTGGAAAGAAAGCAAGGAATACAGCTGTCAAAGGTCTGGCTGCAGTAAGTGTTCTGAGAGGCGAGCCCCCTGTTGGGACTTGGAGACAAAGTCAATGCCTATATACGGTAGTAAGAAACGAAATATATAATACATCAGGGAAAAGTGTGGACTCTGAATGCACAGGTCTAAAACTAGAACTTCAATAATCTGGTCATATGTTGAATAAATCGAGAGTAATCCCATTAAATCTTTGTCCCTGGAGTTATTATTCCCAGTAATCACATTTTTAAAACTACCACCTTGAAAATCATGTTTCCTGAAGTCGCCTCCAAGTAGCAGTAAGCTACCCATCTCCTATTACACAAAGAAAAATGAGACGAGCCTGTAAACACATTACTCAACACAGTGCCTGAAAGTGCAGGCTGGGAAGCATTACAGCTCAATGGAAGTCAATTTAAAATAAGAGGTTACAGAGCTTTCTCTGTCAGGATCCCAGCCATAATTGTTCTGCGGTAACCTTGGAAAAGTATACTTGTATTCAAACTGTGTTATGATTTTAGCTTATCTCCTACAGAAGAAGTTTAGCTTTAGTCGTTAAGTTCATGGAAGGCCAACTCCTTCCCTGCTCCTTCAGCCAGCTTCCTTAAAAAGCCTGTAATCACATCCTTGTGGTGAGTGTATGCATCTATGTTTACATGAAGATTTTAGGCACAATTCTTCATGGCCCATTTATTTCTTAATATTGTTCTTTTCCTTTGAGTCCATGTCCTTCCTGTGGAGTTACAGCAAGTTTGAGGGATAAAAGCATGTAGCAATATACTCACTATCACAGGAGTATTTGCTTTTAGAAGTCAAGGAGGATTAAAAATCATTCTGGTTGGTTGTTGTGGATGATCAGTAATAATTTTCACATCTAATGACCAAAAAAATCATTTTAGGGTTGGAAGGGTATATAAAGAAATTTTGCACAGAAGTCTCACCACATGGAATCTCTCCAAGTATAAGTTTTCATATAAACGTGAACATCTGGAAGAACTTGAGCCAACTTGGGAGCTGTTATTTCTCTCAGCCTCCTTCATCAAACAGAGCTCAGATCGACCTTCCCTTAGCTTTAAGCTTTTCTCAATGAACTGAGTAATGGAATCTTGAGGGACACCTTTAAATCCAGCAGTAGAAGCAAAAACCTTCCCCACTGATAAGCAAAAGGATATTTCTGGCAACAAAACCCATCAACTATAGGAGGTATATATCTAACACAGCCGGCCTTCAATTAAATGCTAGTCAGTAACCCCTGAAGGCAACACCAAGGGCCTAGAGTAAAATAAAAAGACTAGAGACATATTGCAGAAGATCCAGTCTTAAAGAAGGTCTGCTTACCACTTGGCCCTGAGAGTATTTGGAAATTTCCTGATACATTCAAAACCCCAGTACTTCTATGGCCTGGGAAAAACTATGTAGGAAGCCTATTAATTTATAACTGGCACCTTCTGCTTATAATAAGCGTTCCGTGTATTATACCACCTACATAAGGACATTGTAAGACATGCTATTTATTTAACATCATGAGATACTGAGAAATGATAAAATCAACCCAGCTAAGTAGATAGAGCCTGGTCTTTACAAATACTCACACGTCTATAATGCTATCATACACACACACACGTGTGTGTGTGTGTCTGTGTGTCTGTGTATTCACAACACTAATTGCTTCTTACCACCTACCCTCATTATTATAACCATAACTCTTGATAGGACTTTTTCATTCATTGCCAAAATTTTATTACCTGCCATTCATTCCTCAATGTACCCATGTGGCTTCTGCTTAAACACACTGCTTTAGGGGCACCTGGGGGGGCTCAGTCTGTTAAGCATACGACTTCGGCTCAGGTCATGCTCTCATGGTCCACGAGATAGAACCTTGTGTTGGGCTCCAGGCTGACAGCTCAGAGGCTGGAGCCTGCTTTGGATTCTGTGTATCACATTCTCTCTGCCATTCCCCTGCTCATGCTGTCTCTCTCTCTCTCTCTCTCTCTCTCTCTCAAAAATAAAGAAACATTAAAAAATTATTTTAAATACACTGCTTTACAAGGATCTCCTTCCATTAGATTAGAACATATTTAGGAATAAAAAGACTGGCTTTATAACTTTCTATTCCCTATTGCCTCCTAGCATGGTTCCTGGAACAAGTTATTGCAAAGCAAATACTTGTTGTATGTTTCATACTGCTATGTATACCAGTGGGGTCCCATACCTGCTTATTGAAATAAATATTCAAGTCACCAAAAGTGGTACACCTGCTCAGAATTTTTACAAAATATGCTAAATTATTTCCATAGTGAAAAATAGGAATCAAACTAAATCTCAATCAAATAGAAGTTAAAATAATTCTAGTACATCCAATTGATAGACTTATAGTTAACCAACAAAAATCATTCGCTTACAGAATATTTAAAGACATTGGAAAAAACATGTGGTATATTGAGTTAAAGCAGCTTAACAAAATTGTGCACAGGTGATAATACTTAAAAGGTATTATTTCTTAGTGGCTAAAAACCTGGGCTCTGAGCCTGACTGCCTGGTTAGAATTCTGGCTCCATTCCTTACTATAACGGTGATTGTGAACGAGTTACTGCACTTTGTTATTGCACCCATTTCCTCATTTAAAAATGATATAATCACAGCACTTAGATCATAAGATTGTTGTGAGCCATAACTGGGTAATATTTAACATAGAAAGTCATTGAAATTGCCTGATGCATATAAAATGCTCAATAAATGTTCATTATCATTCTACAGTTGTCAACAGAACTGTATGTAGCAAACAGTTAACACTAGTTATTCCTGAATCATAAACTTTTGGACAACTCTTATTTTCAATGTGTTTTTCTGTAGTCTACTTCGGAAAGAGAGGGAGCATTAGTTTATATTGTAAAAAGAAAGCTAATTCTGGTTCCTTTTAAAAAATGCAAAAAGCTCGCTGAAGATAACATAGGTAATATTTACACAGAAGTAAGGGAAGCACACTGGGGGGCTGAAAAACACTAATGGCATGAGAAGCATCTTCTTGCCTGTGAAATAGTGGAGGTAATTCTCCAACTATGTTTTATTTCACTAAAAATAAGAATTTCCAAGTTCTTGCATGTAAACCTAACACAAGAAAAAAAGCCCTGTAGAAATCTCTTTACTATAATTCATTTTCTCTTATTTTAGAGAGCAAGAGAAAGTGGAACAGGGGGAGAGAGGCAGAAGGGAAGAGAGAAGAGGAGAGAGCAGAAAGGAAAGAGGGACAGGGAGAGGGGGAGAGGGACAGAGAGAGAGAGAGAGAGAGAGAGAGAGAGAGAGAGAGAGACAGAGAGAGAGAGAAAGAGAGAGAGAGAATGAGAATCTCAAGCAGGTTCCATGCCCAGCATGGAGGCCAGCACGAGGGTTCAATCCAATTACCCTGGGATCATGACCTGAGCTGAAACCAAGAGTAGGACCCTCAACCAACTGAGCCACCCAGGCGCCCTCTTTATGCTAATTCTTAACCTTAATTAAAAATTACAGGAATTGACTTTGCAGGAGATTCCTGCCTCCTTCCGTAAATTAAAGTTCCTAAGAAGTAGGGTTTGTGCTGTTTTTCAGTTCTCTGTCAAGACTATTGGAATAAAGTGGGGTGGGAGCAAGAGAAGTAACACATATTTAGACATAGTCCGCCAGGTTTTCCAATCACTTTAACTGAGCATGAGAGCTGTTAGCCTAATAGAATGAAATACTGACAAACATCATCAGAAACATTTAAGCATCAAATAAAGTTATTTTTTAGTGGTGGGGAAGGATGCCAGGAAGAGTGAGGACACTTGAGATTCCAACCCTAAATTTCACTAGCAGAAGACAGATTCAAAGGTGAGATATGAGATAAAAGTTTCATGTAATATCATACCATTAAAACTCAATGATTAAAAAAACAATTATTATTTCAACATTTTTGGCAAGTCTGTTCTTAGGATGCAAGTATGCCCAGGTAAAATTACTTTGTTCATACATCTTATCAGAACTTTTCTTATTTATTCTTTTTTGTGAGCCACTTCCTTTTGCTGGATATGATTCGGGGGAAAAAACCTGTGCCTTCAACCTCTTCATATTTCTAGCAATGCCTGTATATAGTAAGTGTTTGATAAATGCTTGATGAATAATATATATTCAGCAAGTGAGGCAAAACGAAATGAATTTCTTTTGCAGTGAAACGAGAGAGGCACAGGACTGAAAAAATGTGGACATGAGGAAGGAGAGAAAATTAATGAACATAATGATGTCAGGACTTTTTTTCTCAAGAGCAATAATTCTTCTCCCTATGTAGTACAGTTAACAAATGCAGTATGTTATGTTTATATGAAAAGTTGATTTCCAAAGCATCAACATAATGAATGTCATTCAGATTGCCCTTAATAGGTAACAGGTAGTATTATGACTTTCATGTATTTTCTCACTCCTCACAGCAACCCTACGGAGTAGGCACTATTGTTAACTGCATTTTACAAATGAAGAAAGTGAGGCTGAGGTTAAGTGACTTACCCACAAGCACAGAGATTTCAAACTCTGAAGCTTCTGGTTTAAGTCTGCCCTGTTAACCACTATATTCTGGAATACTTATTCTACATTCCGTCCATTTATACATACATTAACCCTCTATCTACTAAAGTTCCCTGAACTAGATAAAATAAATGTTACCATTACCTATTTGAAAGAGAGAAACATCAGACAGAGGTGACACAGCCTGAGCACTCAGCTATTTATTGGCAGCAAACTTTCTTTGGGGATCAAGCGATGATCCTATAGCACCCTCACTGTCCTGTTCCTAACTTCCAGCCTTGTGGGCCATTTCCCAGGAACAAGCTCTAGAGCTGGAATGAGACAAACAACCCACCAGCTTCAATCACAAGCACATTGCTCATTGACGTTGCTACTTCTTTCTGAATCTATTTTTTTTCCATTCCTGAATGCATTCTAACTTGGCTTTACTTATTTTTTTTAAGGATAAAAATATGTATTCTCTGCCCTGGAGAAAAGTCATCAGCTTCCTTTTCATCCCGGAACAGATCAGTGGCCTCTTAAGGCCCCCTTTGTGAGCATTCCCCACCCCTTCTTGTGGCCATTCTTCACCACTTTTTACTGGTACTCATAATATTCACCCCTTTCTTGCTGTCTTCTGGCATCGCTTTGTTCCTATTTCTTGTTCTTTGATGTTTCCCATATCTAACTGTCCCGATTCCCTCATCTGCTTTCTGTCACATTCATCCCTCTGCTATTATTTGCTATGCATTTGGAAGGCTGACGACTAAAGGAACAGCATCATCCCTCATTGTGCTTCTCTGGTTTGCTCTTGAAATCAGAAGCAGCCTCCTTCCCATATACGATTCTTGGTCTGGGTTGGAAGATAAATAGCCATTAGGGAAGCACGTACTTTGTGTGAATGGAAACTTTTGGGCTCCCAGCTTCTGCCTGTGTCTTTCAGCTTTGTATGGATAGTGGTTGGGTTCAACTTTTGAAAGTGCCAAACCACAGCCTTATAGGTCACATTTCTGCTATCAGTAGAGTTAAAAGCTACTGCTCCGTATTGCCAGCGTCATGGATACATTCATGAGTCAGAGGTCACTCATTTCATTAATTAGGTTTTGGGATGGTGTCCTGAAATGTTATGTAGTGTCTGTGAATTCTAAGTGGGTTTGGTCAGCAAGAATATTGCCAGTATATATGGTAAGTAGTAATTTGCCCCTAATAGTATTAGTGTTTGTCTCAATATGTTATTTTTGTAAGGGAGAGTCAGAGTTTGAGCTTCTGTCTTAATCAGAGGCTGAAAAGAGAAAAAAGGGAGAGCTTTTCCATTAGGCTTTCTAGGCTTTTCTGAACACTGCGGATGTGTTTGGGAGGGAAAACAGGTTGCTATTTTAAAAGGAATCTTTCAGACACTAATTTGGACATAAAATTTCAGCCGAAAGAAGCTAGGATATATGCAGATATTCATATATTTCCTCATCTCAGACAGTAACTACTATGACTTTAGATAAATCACTCCATCTTGTGAGCCTCAGTTTTCTAATCCATAATATAAGGGGGTTGGACTCCACAGCTTTTAGGGTCCCATCAAGATTTAGCGCCCTATGGTTTATACCCATTTACTTCTACAACACTGGCCCTGCGAAACACACATTCATGCAATTATAGAGATGAACACTCATGACTCCATTAAATAGGGTTCCTTGACACAGTGGCCATACTGTACCACTAATGGGTTCTCTCCCTGAGATAAGCTATCCTACAAACACTAATGGAAGTGACGCCAAAAGGTTTTCCGATAGGAATTAAGGAAACTTGACAAATAAAAAATAATAAAAATCAAACAAAAACTAGCTGTGGCATACACATGGAATATATTTACACTACATTCTGATTTGCTAGTGGTTCCCTCACCTCAAATTATTTATATCAGTAAGTGGAGATACAGCTGTGTCTCTAGACATTGATACCATTCCCCCTAGGCAATTATGTGATGCTCTCTATGTCCCGCACATCCTTTAAGAGATATAAATATTTCCAACAAACCTACAAAGTAAGTATATCATTACTCAATTTAAAAATAAAGAGGGGCAGAAAGAATCTAAGTAACTTGCGCAAGGCTACAGTTGTTAAACAGCACTGGTGAGATTTGAACCCAGCACTATCTCCAGAATATATGCATCCAAAAACTCCCTTTCCTAACATGGTTGTATTCATCTATTTTCTCCCCTGCTTATCTACTGTGAGATTAACAACACGATTCATTAGAAGACCTGTTGGAGTCAGGAATGCAGCCCTAGGTTACAGGGGACAGCAACTCATACTCTCTTTCTGAGTAGTATTGTCAGTGTGACATCACAACTGGTCAAACATTTAAACATTTTTTAAATTGTTATTTATTTTTGAGACAGAGTGTGACAGGAGAGTGGCAGAGTGAGATACAGACGCTGAATCCGAAGCAGGCTCCAGACTCCACGCTGTCAGCACAGAGCCCGAAGTGGGGCTCAATCCAATGCACCATAAGATCATAACGTGAGCCAAAGTTGGACATTTAACTGACTAAGCCACCCAGGCTCCCTGTGGTTAAACATTTTAAATGAATGGTTACCTATTTCCTGATAGTCTTTCCAAATATATACCTTCCTATGTGTATGAACCAAACGGGGTTGACTTGTGCACCCAGAATGCCAAACTGATAGTATGGACAAAGAACACAATCGGGGACTGGCCCCGCAGTATGCCAGTTTAAATTTTTAAAATATCTGGTTTTCAGAAGACATGAAGAACTTAAACAAGTTTAAGATCCTCGATGATATTCAGTCTGATTGGAGAGGTAGTGCTGTACAAACTTTACAAAGGAGAATCAAGAGAAACTCACTAGTCAGATTTCCTACCTTGGGTGACACTGTATTCATTTCTTAACATTGCACCCGGTAAAATCCAATAGGCTCAACAAGCCCCACACAGAACTAGTTGGTGTCTAGGGTAGTACAACAAGCAAGCAGAAAATCTACTCCATCAGTTCAGTGAGTACCATTCAAACAGTACAGATCCCCCAAAAAGTGATGCAAAAACAGGAAATTAATTTACTGTCAGGACAACACGGCATTTAATTACCTAACAGTAGTACCTACAATCTCACTTTGTATATCCAAATCTGCATACACACATTTTCATTGCAAGAACAGAAACTTTTCAAACTGAAAAGCCTAAACTCTTTTTTAGAGATTACTTTTGATAAGCTGAAATCTGATCAGAAAATGGAAATGTAAGCCCTTAAATCGGTGAAAGTGCCAACTCGTCATTTTTCACCCCAGATCATCAAGATTGCAGTGATGCAAGTAGTGCACCATCATCCAATGTCATGTAGCAGAGCAGAAAGCTTTTGTGTGAAAGAGATCACACAGAAGTTTTTGTTGTTTTTAATTACATAACTACTTCCGGGACATTCCTCTCCCTCATCATATGGCAATCATCCACATAGTTCACAGCGTCCTCCAAAGAACTGTAACTGTACTCTGGACTTTTTCATTTCTCTCCTTTCAAAGATAAGGTTAATGGAATTAAGTTAACCATAAAGATTATTACAAACTGAATGCTGTATCCTTAGATGTCTGAGGTAATTTAGTGCATTTCAATAAATATGAGGTTGGGAAACATAAAAGGAAACTTTATGGTACTAATTTAAACAGTATCTTTCCCCATCTCTTGTGCATGCTATGTCATAGCCCTTGATGTGTGCCAACTCACAAATATTGTTAAAGGAAAAGGATGGGAGCCCCAACTTTTGTAAAGAAATTAGATTCAAATGCTCAATATAATACTGAGAATAAAATATGAAATTAAAGTCTTTTCCAAGCGATTCAGCTATGAAATACTTAAAAATGTCAATAGAGGGAAAGTATATAAATAGGGGTTAATCACAAGACAAGTAACATAATGGTGGTTATTTTTTATTATCATAATTATTAAGGTTAGTTTTACAAAACCAAAAAATTTAAAAAGTGTAAAAAAATTTTTTTACATCTTTTAAAATCTTTTTTTGAGAGACAGAGAGTGAACAGGGGAGATGCAGAGAGAGTGAGACACAGAATCTGAAGCAGGCTCCATGCTCTGAGCTAGCTGTCAGCACAGAGCCCAACACGGGGCTCAAACCCACAAACTGTGAGATCATGACCTGAGCCGAGGCCAGATTCTCAACTGACTGAGCCACTCAGGTGCCCCTAAAAATTTTTTTTTTACTATTTTAGTAGAGAGATGTTTTCTCTTCATACTTTTATATATATTGACAAGAAGACAGTATCACCTTGATTTTTAAGTTAGAATTAATTTTTGTCATCAACATTAGAATTTTATAAAGGGAAAGGTAGTGATGGTGATGATTATTATCTTCTTATCAATATTGCCTATCACAGAAACAGTACTCAATACTTTCTTAAAGTATCTTAGGAAGTAATTAATAGTACGATAATTTTATGTATAAGGAAATTGAGTCCTAGAAAGTTTAATGAACTAGTTTAAGTTCCTACTGCTAGAAAGTAAGGGAAAATTTAAATTTAGATTATTCTAAAGCTTATTCTAAGTTTACTCTTTTGACTACAGCATTATGTTATTTTCCTATAGAGAATACTATAACAGAGTGTCCCAAACCTAGAAATTCTTTTATGTCTTCTGTTTAGAGAGCTGATGACAACCTTAGCAAGAAAACTATTGTCAAAGTCCTTATCATTATGATGGTTTTAAAAAAAAGAGAAAGGGTCGTTAATATTTTCCTATTACTTAAGTGCATCCCATCTTGTCTATATCCATGATCTGTATATAGGCTTTTAGAAACCAACTGAGAGAACGTTTCCTTTTTGTACTTTTTACTCCTTCTTACTTTGTACACATTTATTCCAATAATGTGAAGAATAAGAAGAAAAAAAACTGATGATACCAAAAAAGGGATACCTATTTAAAAAAATTAAGAAAATGCAATCTGACTCCAAAAAAATTAATATGAAGACTAGAATAAGTCCAATAGCCCACGACATGGAATCTAAATGAAAACAATGGAGGTTTGAGGAATTTGTTTTCTGTTATGTAATTCCTTCTTGTTATCGCTGGAAAGCTCACTATATCTTTCCTCATCAAGGATAGAGTGGGTTTTCCAAAAGCCCAAGGTACCTCTGTAAGTGCTTTAAATCTATTTTAAATTTGCTCTTGAGTGGGCTAGTCTATATGTAATTGACAAACTAATAGAGTAGTAATATTTATTTACTTCCAAGCATAAATTAGATACTACACTAATAAGGATTCATGGAATTTTTTAAACCTCAAACCAATTTTTCGTATTAAGTATGATGACTCATTTCACATGAGAAATTTTGCAAAGGTTCCTTCCAGGTTAACTTGCTGCCTATGGCCCTAGCTCTCTTTCCCGTTTCTCTCTCTGTTTCATGGCCTCCTTAAAACTCATAAAGGCAGCCATATTTTTGAGTCTTTGTACTAGTTATTCCTTCTTTCTGGAATGTTCTTTCCTAGGCTTAGGATGACTGGTTCATTCTGGACAATCATATCTCAGGTGATAGACCTCCTCAGCAAAGCCTTTTTTCACTTCTGAAAGTAGAGTAACCATTCAATCACCCACTGTGTTTTATCCACAGTGAAGCACTTATTATAAGATCTGGTTTTTTAAATTTATAATAAGTACTTCAATGAGAATTTATATATATGTGAGATATAAAATATGTTATCATTACTTTGTATATATATATATATATATATATATATATATATATATATATATATATATAAAACCTGTATAACAATATATATTAGGGTGTGCTTACCATACCAGGTATTGCATAAACTGATGAAAAAAACACTATTCTGAAATTTATTCTCTCTCTATCCCTCTCATTAAATTTTTAGAAAGTTTTCACTACGGCATGATTATTATGCCATAAAATTCATTGTTGTGAAGTGTACAAGTCAGTGATATTTCGTACGTTCACAGTGTTGTGCAAATGTCACCACTACTGCAAAACATTTTCATCAACCTGACAAAGAAACTTCATGACCATGACCAGTCATTGTCCACTCTTTGTTTCGTAGACCCTGAAAGCTACTTGCCTATTTTCTGCCTATATTGATTTGCCTATTGTATGCATTTCATATAAATCTCATGATTTTTGAAACTTGATGAATTAAGAGTATTAACACTCAATTATATATTTTAATAAAAATTATCTAATATGTATTGAACATGGAAGGGTTGGCAGCCTTACAAAGCACTTGTTTTTCTTTAGTTGTTAAAAGATGAATCCATTGAGCACTCATTAATGATAACATGATTACAAAAATATAAGAGGTGAAAGAAACAAATATCTACTAAAAATACTTTTTTAATTTTAAGAGACTTTATTTTTTTAAGTCTTTTAAAGTCATTTAATGAACTTATTTTATCTTTTTCACTTTAGTTTTAAGTTCTCGGCAACAATAAGCCAAAAGTACAGAGTTCCCACATACCCACTGAGCCCACATAGGCTTAGCCTCTCTCATGGTCAAATCCCCCATCAGAATGGTACATGTGTGACAAGTGATGAACCTACACGGATACAGCAGAATTGCCCAAGTTCCACTGTTTATCTTAATGTCCCCTCCTGCTCTTGTACCTTTGATGGGTTTGAATAAACGCATAATGACATATATCTGTCATTATAGTACCATAGAGAGTATTTTCACTGCCTTAGAAGTCTTGTGTGCTCTACCCATTCATCCCCCTCTCCCTGCTAATTCCTGGAACCTGTTATCTTTTTACTGTGTCCAGAGCTCTGCCTTTTCCCAAAGGTCATAGAGTTGAAACCAAATAATACGTATTCTTTTCAGATTGGCTTCTTTCACTTAGTAATATGCATTAAAGGTGGCTTGATAGCTCATTTTTCTTCTAGTGCTAAATAATATTCCATTATCTGGACAGCTTATTTATCCATTCACTTCCTGAAAGACCTCTTGGTTGCTTCTAAATTCTGGCAATTATGAATAAAGCTGCTATAAACATCCATGTTCAGGTTTTTGCATGGAATAAATTTTCAATCATTTTGGATAAATACCAAGGAGTATTTTTGCTGTAGAGTAAGAGTATGTTTGGGGGGCGCCTGGGTGGCTCAGTCAGTTGAGCGTCTGACTTCTGCTCAGGTCATGATCTCAGGGTTCCTGAGTTCGAGCCCCGTCAGGTTCCGTGCTGACAGCTAGCTCAGAGCCTGGAGCTGCTTCGGATTCTGTGTCTCCCTCCCTCTCTGCCCCTCCCCTGTACATGCTGTTTCGCTGTCTCAATAATAAATAAAACATAAAAAATACAAAAAGAGTATGTTTGGTAAAAGCTAATAAATTGTCTTCCAAAGGAGCTGCAGCATTTTACATTCCTATGAGGAGGGAATCTGAGTTCCTGCTGTTCCATATCCTCACCAGCATTTGGTGGTGTCATTGTCTCAGATTTTGGCCATTGTAATAGGTGTGGAGTGGGATCTCATTTTTTTTAAATTTATGTTGCCCAGATGACATACGTGTATTTGTCATCTGTAGATCCTCGTTGGCGGGTGTCTGTTAAGGTCTTTGGTCCATTTTTTAAATCAGGTTTTTTGTTTATAAAACCATTTTTCATGTATTAGTTCATGTAATCCTTATAATAAATGTAGAGGTTAATTACCATTAATATCCATTTGTGGTAATTAATATACCATTAATATCCAGATGCTGGTGGAAAAACTAAGGCAAATTAGTTTAAGAACTCCTAGGACCACAAAGTTAAAAATGCAGGAATGAGGATTTAAACCCAGGTCCTGATCATAGGTATAATCTGAATTGCAAGTTACTTTTGCTTTGTCAGTGCATCTCTTCCTTGCTCTTACCTGTTATTTATTTTAGCGGTGGAGTGACGTGCTCACCACAGCCTTTACTAATGGTATTTGGGCATAGAAAATTAACATTAATTCCACCAGCAGAAGCAGTTCTATCTTTACATGATCAAGGAATGTAAGGGACGGCAAGACCCAGTTTATTGAACGCTAATTAACAAACCATAAAAAGTCCTTTTAGTTTCTCTCTTATCCATAATTTCCTTGGTTGTCAATGATAAAATACTGTGGTCTTCTATCAAAACCAGGAAATTAAGGGCTTGTTTTTTTGACTCAAATGAAGAAAGTGTAATAAAACAGAAATGCTTAAAAATCACCTTAAATATATAGGGGTACCAAAATGCATATAAGTAAACACTTGATTATTTGATATGTTATATTTCTCTGATTCACAGCATGTATTTAATTCTTCTGGGATTCAAGATGATTTCAAAAGGAAGGTCCAAAATGGTATATGGCACATTCCTCATTCAATGGTCCTGGTGATATTTGTAATTATGAACTGAATAAATTGCACTGGGTTAGTAAATGTTTAAATACATTTCTAAGACTTATTAAAGTATTCATTTAACCATTTTTTAGGTCTTTAAATTTATAACCAACAGTATGCGAATTTTAAGTAGAATAATGCACACCAGGGAGTAATATTTGAAATGACTACGAATTTTGGTCTCTGGATGTTCTTGGCCTTTGCTCATATGATTCAGCACACCTTGTAGGCATGCAGTTATCTCTGAACACCTCACAACCTGTCATCCAGTGTGCCACTCCTTACAGGAGAATTTGCCCCAAGCACCAGTATATACTCAGCTGTTAATAATTTTAATAGAAGCATCAACCAGTAGTTTCTGATGGGCAAAAAATATAAATGCTACCATTTAAAATAGATTTTTCTTTCTGTAAGGAAACCCAAATCCTCATAGTCCATGCATAACTGGAATGATCCTTTAAGACCATTTAACTCCCATAATTAAATTATAGATGTTACAACATGTCCAACTTAAAATTCAACTTAATGTTCAAAGCTGTATGTTAAAAGCGTGTATTGCATTTGTTTTACTGCATCTGCTGGGGAAAGCACCACAAAATCCTTTAGAGATATTCAGATGAGTCACTCCACTAGAAATGAAGAAGGCAGGCAGCTAATCTTGGGCTTTCATTGGTTTGATTGCTATTTCAACTTTAAATGCCTGTATGATAATTAGTGGGTGTGGAACTACCAGTAGTGTTCAAGGAGCAAGTGTCTGTCCTGAAAAACAAAGTTTGAAACACGCAAAGTAAACCCCAAGAGACGATCGATGCAGTCTTACGCACCTCCCTGCCATAGCTTTAAAAGGAGCAGATGTGCTAAACAGCCTGTGCAAAGATGGTTAATATTTCTTAGAGTTCAAGTAGGAAGAGAATCTCTAACACTGGACTGTCCATATTTTTCACAATGATTCACTGCAACGGATGATCTTTGCAAATCTCTCAATCTGGAAATTGTTCGTATAAGCAAAGGATTTCAAACCTTAAACAAGAGTAAATTTAAATTTAAAAAGTTAACCGCCTTTGAAATTATCATGTATGATGTATGAATGAATGTCCAGGGTTTATAATAATTCTATGATACACTAAAGGTGTATTTATTGTTTTAAATGTCTGGGTAGACATATGAGTGATAATTCCAAATGAGGTTAATATGAAATAAAAACAATGAATGTAATTATGCTAACATCTGTCTCTTTTTTTAAGTTTCTGTTTTAATTTCAGTTAGATAACACACAGTATAATACTAGTTCCAGGTGTACAATACAGTGACTGAACACTCCCTCACACTGCCTTGTGCGCATCACAACAAGGGTGCTCCATAACCCCCCTCGCCTATTCCGCCTGCCTCGCCTCTGGTACCTATCAGTTTGTTCTCTGTACTTAAGAATCTGTTTCTTGATTTCTCTCTCTCTCTCTCTCTCTCTCTCTCTCTCTCCTCTTTTCTCTTCATCTTGTTTCCTACATTCCACATAAGGGTGAAATCATATGGCATTTGGCTTTTTCTGACTGACTTGTTTCACTAAGCATAACACTCTCTAGGTCCATCCAAGTTGTAGCAAATGACAAGATTTCATTCTTTTTTTTGTGGCTGAATAATATCCCATTCTTCTTCTCCATTCACTTGGGCTCCTTCCGTATAATGGCAATTGTAAATAATGCTGCTATAAACATAGGGGTGCATGTATCCCCCGCTAGCATCTATCTTAAGAGGCCTCTGTTAACCTCAATTTTTGGATAAACAAAAATTTCCATTTCCTGTTAGGTTCCTGATGTACCAAGATGGTCTACTGAAAGATCTTAATTAGAAAGCTACTATTTTAAGTTGAACTGTATGGTCAAAAAACTGTTTTTTAAATATTTATTTATGTTTGAGTAAAGGAGAAAGAGAGAGAGAGAGAGAGAGAGAGAGAGAGAGAGAGAGAGAGAGAGAGAGAGAGAGAGAGAGAGTGAGAGCACAAGTACAAGAAAGGCAGAGAGAAACAGAGACAGAATCTGAAGCAGGCTCCATGCTCTGAGCTGTCAGCACAGAGCCCAACAAGGGGCTCAAACTCAAGCTGTGAGATCATGACCTGAGCCAAAGTGGGACACTTAACCGACTGAGCCCCCCAGGTGCCCTGAACTGTATGGACTCAAGGCAGCGACAAACACTTTTGATACCCCTCCCCCTGAAGAGGTAAATCCTTTGCTTCCTGGGGCCAGGCATTAAGAGACTGGAAACTTACACTTCCTCTCTTCTGTATCATTTACTTTTGGACCCTCAACTAACATATGAAAAGTTCAACTACTGCAAGTCCACCAGGCTGGGGAGGCCACATGTAGGCACTAGGTCAGTAGTGCTGAGCCAAGCCTTCCAGTCATCACCACAGAAACACTAGACATGTGAGTGCAGTTGCTTCGGATTCTCCTGGCCAGCCACTTGACAGCTGGGTACCACTGCATAGTCACAGCTGATATAACATGAAGTAGAAAAATCACCCTGCTGACCCATGCCCAAATTCGTGACTCACAAAAACACGGGATATAAATAGTGACTGCTGTTTTGAGCTACAAAGTTTGGACTAATTTGTTATATAGCAATAGATAACCAGAACATATGGCTTACTAAGAGTTCACTGTGATTGTTTCCATTCCGATTTATTTAATGACATACTATATACTACATAATTAGATGAAATATGAGTATAAAATAAAGCCATGTGTTCTTCCTATAAAACTCAATTAAATTTGTGGGACAAAATTAGTAAAAGTAGCTGAAGCTAAAAAAACAAAAACAAAAAAACCCCAAAAGGCCTTCCTGTGGGGGATATTATAAAACTACTCAAGGAATCTCCTCTCAAATTGTTTTTGCAAATGCTCCTGTGTTCTTCCTCCAGTGCACAGGAACCTAAGTGTACAAGTCTCTAATCTGTACCCTAAGCCCCTTAATTTCATGATTTACTACTAATTTACTGTCTGGCTGTAAAATCCACATGCCTCATTGCTATTTCTTGAACACAAAAAACACAATGAGATTTTAGAACCTCTTTTCTAGTTGTTCACTCTGTCTGGAACAATTCCCCTACAGGTACACAGTTGGCCTCAAGTCTTGCTCCAAACGTACCTACCCCAGTGAAATCCATCATGACTCCTCATTTCACACTGTGTTTCAGGTCCTGGACATTCCTCAACTCCCTTACTCTACTACTTGGAATTGCCATCGCACATAGACCCTTGACATACGGTGTCATTTACTACCATACCAAACTATTACTGTCCTGACTGTGTGGAGTAAGAGGGTTTCCATTGTGAAGTGAATCACAAAGAAGGAAATAGATAATTCTGAAGCACAATTTCAGGACATCACATAAAACAGCAAATAAAACACTAAGGCTTTTAAACTGTATTCAAGACTATTAAGAAAAACTCGAGGCTGTGAGCAAGGACAGTGACCATGTGAGATTAACATGCTTTCCTAGGGTATTTCCTAGAGTATGACAGACAAATGTGCAGTAGCTGTAACCCACTTAGGGCCTTTGCAAATGGGAAGAATGAACAACCATAGAATCAAGAACATCTCTAAGAATTTGCCTCTTGATTTTTCTGACTGTATTTAATGGAAAAGATAAAAAAGATACATTTTGTTTTACAAACAAACCATGTTTAGAACGCTTGACTTTTGAAACCAGTTTTGTACAGTAACTAAATGTGATTTTGAGAGTTTGTTCTTTTATATTAATATATTCTGGAGTAACTGGATTAAAGTGCCTGTCACAGTTTTCCAGCTAAGGATTGAATTGCCATTTTTTTCTTATGGATACAAAACTATCCCCATATAGGAAAAGAATCTGAATAAAGTAAATAAATTATGTGTATAAAAAAAATGGTGTCATTTACTACCATACCAAACTATTACTGTCCTGACTGTGTGGAGTAAGAGGGTTTCCATTGTGAAGTGAATCACAAAGAAGGAAATGGATTCCAATGGGCCAAGATGAAGCTCTATCTGTGTATTTCTGAAGGGATGGACAGAGCACTTCTACATGAATACGATTTATTTTTTTGGCTATCCCCTTTCAGGTAACCCAAAGCTTTTTCCACCTGAAATATCTAAGTTATTACAAGTCTCTGGAGTCAGACTTAGATACAAATGTCAAAGTCAACAAGTATAAGGCAAAAAGTATACATTTCATTTTTACTTGTGTCTCCAAAAATCCCAAACATTTTAGGTGCTGACTTTTTCTCCCATGGTATATTTATACTAAATATTGGTCCTGATTTTTATTTTAGCTAAAGAAACAGATTGCTTAAATTTGCTATGAAATTTGAAAATGTATTATCTTTAAAAACTACAAAAGTAATTCAAAATATCCATGAAATCTGGCAGTAAGAGGTTTTATTTGCATATGATAGATACTTAACTACCAGGAACAAACATCATGGTCTCTGCCCTCAGGAAGCTTATGGTCCTATGAACTTGGATATAAAGCCTATTTGGGATCAAATCCTAGCTTTATCACTTAATAGTGGTATTAAGCAAATAACTCAATTTTCTGAATCTCAATTTTCTTACCTATAAAATAAAACTGGTAAGATCTCCTTTTTAAAGTGTATATTCATTAATAAGAAAAACAAAACAAGACTTCATTGTTTTTTATGGCTGAGTACCTGACATTCCATTGTCTGTGTGTGTGTGTGTGTGTGTGTGTGTGTGTACAGATCTTTATCCATTCAGTCGATGGACACTTGGGCTCTTTCCAAAATTTGGCTACTGTTGGGAATTCTGCTATAAACATGAGGGTGCATGTATCCCTTCAAATTAGTATTTTTGTATCCCTTGGGTAAATATGTTATTGTAATACACACTGGGTGTTGTATTTAAGTGCTAAATCACTAAACTCTATACCTGAAACTACTATTATGCTGTATTTTATCTGGAACTTAAATAAAAACTTGAAAGAAAAAAAAAAACCAAAACATGCTCATGCATGGGAAATGGTCCATATTAAGACCTAAAAAAAAGACTTCTGTCTCTGTCTTTATTTTCCTGAAATGAGCTATTAATAAAATAAAAGAATACAGAAGAGAATAAAACCATTAGCCTTCAATTAAAAATATTTTAATATACCATGCTTTATAATTATCAAAAAGTTTAACACAATTTTGAAAAAAGTGGTCAAAGAGAGGCATTCTACTTCTCACTATATGGTCCTTGCATTTGTACAGGATTTTTAAAAAGTATTATGTTTAAACTTAGAAAATTTAGGTAGAGGATGGTAGAGTCATTAGTTTTCCTAGTTTACTGATGAGAAAATGGTAGTAGCTTCTTGAGAGCCACCCAAGGGAGTTTTGATGGATTTTTTTTCTAAAGGGAATGTTGCATTTATATGTGTATATGTATATATATATACCTTAACATGTAATGAATTCCACTGAAGATTTTTTATAGATTTTAATTAATTTTTTTGAGAGGGGAGGCGGGGCAGAGAGAATGAGAGAGAGAGAATCTCAAGCAGGCTCCACATTGTAGGCGCAGAGAGCAGGTGGGGCTCGGACTCACCTACCATGAGATCGTGGCCTGAGCTGAAGTTGGATGCTTAACTGACTGAGCCACCCAGCCTCATCGAAGATTTTTATCTATGGAATATACTAGTTACTTAGCAATTGTCTATAGGAGGGAAGGAAGTTCACATACAAAAAAACGGTTACAATATGTTACCGTAACACAGAGAAAGTTATTTCTATTAAATATATTACCATTTTATGGTCATTCTCAATGTTAAAAGCTGCCTCATCCGGCCATCATATTACCACTGTAAGTCATCAGAAAACTTACCCTCGCTTTCCTTCAAATACATAGTCACTTAAAGCAAATGTACAGAAAAGGACACTAGAATACAGTTTAGGAACTAATGAAAAATTTAAAAGCAACAATCCCACTGCGAAGGCAAAAGGTTAGGTGTGGCAGAAAACAAAATTGCACATTATAGCAAGGGAAAATTGTTAGCAGTTTTAAAAAGTACCTCCAAATTGTTTCAATTAACAAATGTAGATGGTGCTATATTCATTATGTTCACTTGACTCAGATATGAACCTTCTTGGTTATAAATCATTTATGTTTCAGAGAGAAGAATATGTAGTAAAAAATAAGTATTTCTCACCAGGGACACTGAATTCTGTTTTTATTTAGTACTTTAATGCCATAGACTTTTCCAAAAAGGAATACAAAACTACAAACTAAAAAAAAAGGTAAAAATGCATAACAATAGGGATACTTGAATTGGCTCAATGTAGACATTTCTTAAAAGTGTTTAAGAATAAAACTGAAATATATAATAAGGTAAAAGAAATACCACAGAAAGTGTTGTTTAAAGGGATTTTACTAAAAGCTGTGCGCCACATTAATACTCACTTCTTTACCTTTGTTTAAAATAAAATTTTGTCTATTGGTTTTACAGCAAGGAAGACTCATCTACCCTCTTGATAATTCAAATTCTCAGGAATCTTTAAAAAGTAGCATAGGTAATTTCTTTTACTTTTAATAGGCAAAAAAGAACTGCAAAAAGGCCCCCAAATCTTTAGTACTAGGTAGGTCACATGTTGCAAACAATGTGTCTAATCGATAAAAAGAAATGGTAAACATGACATACTGTTCCTTCTGGTTATTTGTAAAGCTATAGCCAACGTGTTGGTGAAATATCAGTTATGTTCATTCAATGTGTCTCCTTCAAGCATTCTATATTTTAATAAATTAGGTTTCCTTTGAGCATTAGTAACTTAAAAAAATACGTTTAAAAACTCTAACAATCAGCAGCAATGCTCAAAGTCTTAGAACTCCTAAAGTAGGAATGACTTCTAGTTTCTGAATTCACACCCCATTGGTTTATAACCAATAATCCTGAATCTTTTACCCTCCTGCCACAAAGACGGAATGTTTTATAGCCTGTTTTGTTTTGTTTTTCCTTAGATGAGAACATGCCCAAATGAGGAGGAAAAAAAAAAAAACAGGTTCTGTCTCTCTGGCCCCATTTTTGTTTTTTTTCCTCTTAAAGCCTGCTGCCAGTTACACTGGCTTTTGTTTGTAGGAGTTTCTTTGTATTTGTTCCTTTATATACTCATGGACTCCCTTCATGGGGTCTTTTGCCAACTCATTATATTATCCTTTTAGAATATGGTCAAAGACAAGCCCATATTACAATTCAATTTTCATTTCTAAGAAGGTACTCGAATTGCTCACGCATAGTTTAAAAGGATATCTTTCCTCACCTTTCACTTATTAAGAGAAAGTGATAACAACATTCTTATTTTGAGTGATTTAATCACATTTTCTTATCCATGTGATTTCTTTTCATCTGATTTAACAAAGTTATGAGAGACATGGCCTGATTACATATTATGTCCTTTTTCCAGAAGTACAATTCAAAAACTAACTTTGATTTTAGCTTATTTTCTAAAATGTTCCCATGGATTCACACACCTCTCCTCTATCCTGCTTTATGGCTAATGGTGACAATGTCAACCTTTCCATTATTTTAATGAACATAATACTTCTCCCTCCTTTCCTTAAATATGGATGCCTTTATGATTTCAGAGGGCAAATATCTCGTGTTTTTACTTTCCCCTTGTGTTGACCGAAGCTATTAATAATCTTCACAATACCAATCTAGGTTGCAATTTAGACTATGTTCATAAGCATTTCAAACCCAGACGCCTCCACAGGAGTCTTGGGCCTTAAAGAAATGCAGCCATTGGAACCAGTGCCTTCCTCTAACTCCCTGAGCCTCTCTGAAACATTAATTAAAATCCTTGGCAAACAACTATGCAGATATGCTACCTATCTTCTAAGAATCATTAGCTACTGATGGCTGAATGGTTTACTATTTGTATTTTTTAATATGACATTTTTGGCGACATCAAAGCATAATCAAAGGAATGATAATGATAAAAAAACAAACAAACAAACATGGGCACCTGGTTAGCTCAGTCGGGACAGCATGTGACTCTTGGTCTCTTACAGCATGTGAGTTCAAGCCCCATATTGGGCATAGAGCTTACTTAAAAAAAAAAAAACAGAATCAGAACTGTAAATAATGAGAACCAACTGGCAGTTGCCAGGGGTGGGGGGATGGGCAAAATGGGTAAAGGGGTGGGGGATACAGAGGCTTCCAGTTATGGAATGACTAAGTCATGGGAATAAAAGGCATAGTCTAAGTAATAGATTCAGCGGTATTGTAAGAGTGTTACATGGTGACAGATGGTAGCTACACTTGGGGTGAACATAGCATAAAGTAAAAACTTGTCGAATCACCATGTTGTACACCTGAAACTCATGTAATAGTGTGTGTCAACTATACTCAAAAAAAGTGCTAACAAGACGCAGCAAGTGTCTGCTGTGTTTTAGAAAGCACAGAACACACACACACACACACACACACCCTAAAGTAAAAAGAGTCTCTGTCATTTCTGAAAATGTCCAAAAACACTGTTCATCTGAGTACCAATAGAAAAGGAATCTGTTTCTTTTCATGTTCTTTATTAGATGCAAGTTTTCTATAATGGTCAGACAAGCTAAGCACTATACTTATGTGAACTGTCACATTATTCACTGGTGATTAAGACTTCTAGTCTCAAGACACATCTCTACCAGGGCTCAGATATTTTAGGGCTTTGATAATTCAAGGACGAATCAAATAGGGTACCTGACTTCAAGGAATTTACATAGAACTTCCATGCATATGGTATAGGCTAAACTAGGTCACAGAAGAATTGTGTTTGGCCTAAACAATGGAAAGAAGATTAACTGTGGGGGATGACACTTTAAAGGCAATACTTTTGGGGCACCTGGGTGGCTCAGTTGGTTAAGCCTCTGGCTTCGGTTCAGGTCATGATCTCACAGATCTTGGGTTCGAGCCCCACATCGAGCTCTGGGCTGACAGCTCAGAGCCTGGATCCAGCTTCAGATTCTGTGTGTCCCTCTCTCTGCCCCTCCCCTGCTCATGCTGTATCTGTCTCTCAAAAATAAATAAAAAACATAAAAAATTAAAGACAATACTTTAAAGATCTGGAAGACTGACATATTTAATAAACTGGGGAAGGGAGAGAGCAGAAGGACCATGGCTTTAAGAAAAGGGATAAATATAAATAATATGTTCGTGGTGATGGGCAAGTCTGCATATTTTCATTTCTCTATTTAGGATATGCCTATTTTTTCCCCACAACACATCTTAATATGCCCTAATGTGCTTTTCCTAGGCCAAAGTCTAAATCATCAAATATACAATAAGATATCTATTTAGAGAACTCTATCTATTCTGTGCATTTCTCTAAGGGCAAAGAAGGATAACGTGAGAAACTATATTAAACGCCTTAAGGCAGTGACCTGATCTACCAACAAGAACCTTCGGGTACCTTCAAGGCATTATCACATTCTCTTTAAAGTCTTTTAAAATTATTACTTTAACAGCATATTATATGATAAAAGACACATAAAACTGATATCCGATGGAAGACTATGTCTGGTAGTTAAAATTCTTTATAGATAAATTAATATAATATTTAAATTCCTTTCTACATTATATTTGATTCCTGGGGCTGCTATAACAAACCAGGTGTTTAAAAGAAGAGTAATTTATTCTCTCACAGAATTACTCCACCCATGCCATCCTTGGGTCGACACAGTGGATGTCTCTGACTTCCTCCTTTCAAACTCTACTTCCCTTCTGGTCAGGAGGCTAGAAGACCAAAATCAGGGTTTTGGCCTGTTGGCAGGGCCATGTTCTCTGTGAAGGCTCTATGGGAGAATCTATCTAATGCCTTTCTCTTAGTTTCTGGTATTGCAAACAATCCTAGGCTTGCCAGCAATTTCTTGGCTCGTAGACATATCACTCATGTTTCTACTTCTGTTTTCACATGCCATTCTCCCTGTCTGTCTCCTTCTTTGTATCTCCTCTTGTCTTCTTTTAAGGACACGAGTCATCATGATAGATTAAGGGGCCACCCGACCCCAGTGTGACATCACCTTCATTCCATCCACAACAACTCTATTTCCAAACAAGGTCACATTTTCAAAGTTCTGAGAAGGACCCGAATTTGGGAAATGGTACTCTCCAACCCAGCACACACATAACGTAATCCTCAGGGAATTGGCTCCTGTCCGTCTCTCAATTCTCAATTGTACCTCTTACTCTCACATCTAACTTAGCAGGCAAACAAAATATAGCTATCAAATGAAAGGTAGTACCTCGCTGATTAAAGAGGAGAGGCCAAAGACTAGGTAGGCATGGATTTGTTGGGCAGAGAAGTCATGTTGCACTGCAAAGCTCTAAAAGTACACAGAAATCAAATATTACTCATTTAGATCAACACAGCCATGGTAATAAAAAATCATTACCTTATGACTTCACACAAAATGATGACCTATGTATTTCTGTGCTGACCACTCAGAATGCTCGCATTTACATGTAGACCGTTCTACTTTTATTTCAGGTTCTAAAAGCTCAATAGCCCATTAAGTATGTGCTTGTCTCTGGCAGCCTGCTGCTCTCCACCTTCCTGTCTGGCCCGGTGCCAACCTGACAAACCTGTGGGATTTAGGAAGCCTCCAATGAGGGACCTAGCATGAGCAGCTTCATCAGAGACGGCCGTGGCTGTGATTTCAAGCCAGGCTCTTGCTTTGTTTTTTCACGACTCATGGTCTGCCCTGTGCTCCAGTAAGGTGTTTCCTTCTTCAGTTTTCTCAGGCCTGAACTCCTACCTGGAGAGAGCTCTTTTCACTTCCTGATCCTGTCTTCTTAGACTGACACCCTGGCACTCCACTGGCCATGCTCATAATGAGGTGTGCAATAAATATAATCCTGACACTGTGCTCTATTTCTTCACATTATCTACCGACCCAAGTTCCCAAGACCTTCACCAACCACTCCTGAGTATCAGATATACCTTCCTATGTTATAGAACACACTTGTTGGTGATAAATGGAAGCATAAGCTCCCTCCTGTTGCTCAGACCTAGCGCCCCAGGACTCTAATGAATTGCCCTACCTCTGCTCTATCCAGTCTCTAGAACCCAGTTATCACTCATTTGGTGATGTACATAAACCAAACTCCATTAAATCACATTAATCTGCCCAGGACTCTCATTTCTCAATCAAATTGACATTTTAAATGTCAAATGACTTACAGTATATCACTTGAGTGATCATGACAACATCTTCCCCTCTATTTAGGAGATGAACTGTCTGGTTACATCAATATTTTTAAATACTGAAGGAAGCACGTGTCAAAAGTATGTACATTAATGATGAATTTACTACTTCACTATCCCACAGGTCTAAAATATAGGAGTCACATTTCCAATAACACTCAGCCTCCAATAACTTATTATGGCAGTCAAAAGTGGTAGCTAACATTCACTAGATATCTACCACATAGGCAAAATTTCACAAAACTGGGTCATATCATATTCATGTCACTGTTATTATTGCCACTTTACAAACACAGCTTTAGTGAGGCTCTGGTACTTTTTCCACATTACAATTAAAACCATCTGAGTTTCTCATTCAGAGTAAGCAGCAACTTAGGGGGTAAACAGAATTTTCGTATCCCTTGAAATTTCTTAAGTTGAAACCAAATCCTCATGTGATGGTATCAGGGGGCTTGGGGAGATGATGACGTCATGAGGGCAGACACCCTCATGAATAGGATTAGTACTCTCATAAAAGGGACCCCACTGAACTCATCCCCCTTTCCATTAAGTGAGGACCATGAGAAAAAAGACAACTGTGAACTAAGGAGGAGGTCTCACCAGACACAGAAATCTGCTGTCACCCTAATCTTGGACCTCCCAGCCTCCAGAACTATGAGAAACACATTTCCACTGTTCTAAGCCACCTGTTCTATGGTATTCTATTACAGTAGCCTGAATGGACCAAGAGAGTGGGTTTGCTCTACCTCTTTGCCACCCATTTAATGCTCCAGGTTTATATTGCAACTTTAAAAATAAAATCAACATCCTACCTATCAAGTTTTTATGCCTCACACTTTTAACATTCCAGATTTCTTTCTCATTTGTGCATGTGACAATGAATCTGACCAACAGTGGCCCTGAGCCCACCACCAAGTGGACCGTTGCAAAAGCACTGGTGTCTCTACACACTTTCACAAAAGCACCTCTTCCATGGTTGGACTTAGCAGACCAGCTTCTCAGATTTTCACGCAAACTGAACTTTTCCATCCACGCCGTCTTTGGGCTGACGTGGTTAGTGTCTCTGACTTCCTCCTTTCAAATTCTACTTTCTCAGCTCTAAAGCTTTTACTGAATGCTATTATTCCAACTGTATCTGAAATGTTTTTATGTGTTGACTGAACCATTTGCTTCTTATTCCTAAAATTTTTTCTAACTTCTATGCTCAGCACTTTCATCATCTTCTTGATTAAAACAACAACAACAACAACAACAACAATACCACCACCACCAACAGCAACAAAGGGCCAACCTCTACACTATATGGCTCCTTTAGAGAACTAAAAGAAAGGTATCCACTAGGGAACACTCAACCACCAGAGCCAGTCAGGACAGGGACAATGCACTTATGTGAAAGAAGGCTCTACTTCCTCAGGGCAGATGTAGTTACCTGCCAGGGAGCGTAGCTCAGATGCCTTTATGGAAGGCTGGATTTCAGCCTCACCTGCCCTGCTTCATACCCCTAGCCCAAACATGCCTGGGCAGTGAAAAAGAGCACAACGGTACATGACATCCTTAAACACATTCCATTGAAATAAATAACTTTGGTAAGGCAACGTCAAATTCAAAAATCTATTATTAAAAAGCCAAAGAAAACATTTTAAAGTCATCCACGGATCTTAGATGGTAAAGCATGAATAAGACATTAAATACAATATCAATATCTAACCTCCATTTATCCAGGGTAAATGTGATTCTTTCAAAGAAAATTTTGTAGATATCAAGAGTTGACTATCCCTGCAAAATCTAGACGGTAACATTTGTCTTGCCTGGCCAGTGACAATCTATTAAAGTCACAGACACAATGGATTTTTAGCAAAACTTTAATGTGGTATAATAAAGTTTAAAGACAAAACTAAGAGTTTTTACACTTTTATCATAATGAGATTAGAGCAATATAAATGAATTAAATTCCCAACCTTGGTGTTAAAGATTCTCTTTTATTTTATTAACCACTCTGAAATTTAAGAACACATTTGATATTACAGAGTACTTTGCATTGGCATACCATTTTATTGCTTACAGAGCATTTGACATATCTCATTTAACATTTAAGCTAAACACTAAATGAAAAATTACAGACCCCATTCTAGAGATGAAAATTTGAGTCTCAGTGTACTTAAATAACCTTTCTCAGAGGAACACACAGCTTTTAATTTTATCCAAAATCCTCATCACTGACTTCATTCATTGAGCACTGCTCCAAGAGCATTCCCAAACCATGTATCCTTCCCAAGACAACCTTTAAACCCTTACTGCTGCATGACACAATTGCTCCTTCCCGTATCACAAAACCTATGCTGGACTCTACCTCGAACACTAATGTGTCCAAGTATGGAGATAATTCCCCTCACAAGGCTTCGGTGTTTATTTCCTTTTTGTCAATTTCACTAAATTATCTTCCTTCTGCATCCCTGAGTTAATAACAGTTAACTTGCTTCTGGAACTCTGCTCAAACTCTCCCAAATTTATGCAGCTACTAAGTTATTTTCCATTCATATTTCCAAAATTAATCTCTCATCATGGAGGAATGAGAGCTAGAAATGAGCCTTGACGCACTAAATCTTTGGATGAGGAATGTGGGAGTAAGTGACCTGGGCGATAAGAGGCAAACAGAGAGGGACATTGTTGGGGGGAGAGTAACTGTGATAGAAACACTTTTCTAGAGTCTAGGGCTGTTAAGTTCAAATCTCACAGTGACAACTGCTAGGTCTGTGATTTGTAAACTGCAGAATTTACATTCCTTTTTTTTTTTTTAACACTTATTTATTTTTAAGACAGACACAGTATGCGTAGGAGAGGGGCAGAGAGAGAGGGAGACACAGAATGTGAACCAGGCTCCAGGCTCTGAGCTGTCAGCACAGAGCCCAATGCAGAGCTCAAACTCACCAGCCTTGAGATCACGACATGAGCTGAAGTCAGATGCTTAACCAACTGAGCCACTGAGGCACCCCTACATTCCTCTTAGATGAGAGATTGGTGATAAAACTACCAGTCACACAAGGTTTTATAGAAAATCCCATAACTATGTGACAACTCTTTGAAATTATCAAGCGCCATTCAAATACCAAAGACCATTTTTAATAATTAGTATGTGAGCAAATGATTAGGGACCAAGACTGCCAAACATATACTTAAATCAATGAAATAAAGGCTTTAGCGTACAGCCAAGACATGATTAAATCACGTTTTAAGAAGAGTGATCTCAGAATACTCTGAAAGGGAAAGAAAGAGCAAGAAAATGGAGATGAAGTCCTAGACTAGGATAATAGCCACTAGAATATGAAGAAAGGGAACGGATATCAGTAACACGTCAAGTGCGGGTCTGATAGAAATTCACAGTAAAAAGAAGGAAAAATACTTGAAACTTACTCCAAGATGTTGGGTCCAAAGAATTGGAAGAGTCAGCCATGGATAGAATAGTGGGAGCAAGTCAGAAAAAAATTCAAGGATCAGGAAGCAAACACATATTGTTTGGTTTTGGGTATTTTGAGAGCCACAACCTAAAAGACATAGACTGTTCAATGCTGAATGAATCTAAGTCACTATGAGCCCTCTAATTTTATGCTCTTTTTGGCATTTTCAAATCCTCACTCATTTAACTTAATGTAAGATTTTTATTGCTTGTACATTTGTGTAAGAAATTCATGCCATGTGTTTGTGCTCCAAACATTTCTAGTACCCTAATAAGAAGTTTTACTGCTCCTGAGGATGACCTACAACATTAGGTTATTATTTGTTATATTAGTTTAGCAACAATATAAACTACTGATTCGAGTTTGACACTTTAAGATTTTCGCATAATTAAACTCAATTATAATTAAACTGAATTTCAGTTGTAATTATGCAGGTCATCTTTCGTTGGCTTCACTTAGCATGTTTTCAAAAAAAAAGCACAATTTTATAAGGAACACTTAACATATCTACCTTCACATTAAGTATTGTGTATGTTAGGTCAGTAACAGATGTGAAAATCATGGAACAAGATCCTTATAGAAAAGATTTGTAGGAGGCCTCTTCAGTAAAGAGGCCACTTAAAAAGACACACAAGTTTTAGGAGAAATGTGCTCAGGATCACACTGCCCCTGCCTCATTCCTAACGGTAAGGTGATGGATCACGTAACTTCAAGAGTGATGTATTCCAAGTCAGAAGTTCTTCAAGGTAAATACATTTTCAATTTCCAGAGCACAAAGTGCAAATCAACCCACTCGTGTGTTTTCCAAGATAAAACTTAGAAAGTTGTCAGTTTCTCATGAGGCTCTGCTACCCACAGCCAATATGTTGCTTAATGTTGTGAGTTCTTTTTTGTTGTATTGCATGTCTTGATAACTTTTCTCCCTTCACTTGCCAAAATGAAACCCATATGTTTTTCTCCCCACATGGTTCTCCAGCAAATACTGTAGCTACTATTCCTGCTTATTTTTATATTTTGAATTTTTGTACAATAATTCAAAGGCACTTCATCTCTTGAAATTTGCAAAACTGCTAGAGACCAAGGCTGGCTCAGTTTAATTAGTGTTTAATTAGTTGAAGGTAAGGTACAATATTCCACACACACACAAAATGGACAGAATGTGCAGAAAACAAATTTTTCACAAAAAGTGGGCAAAAACATGTGCCAAATTTATTTGTAGCTTCCAGAAATTAAAAAAAAATAAATACAGTTACTTAATTTTGAAAAGTCTGGCCATTTCTAAGCTTTAAACTATCTTTGGAAACTTTACAACTTAAGTTTTATTTACTTGTTAAGGATAGGACTCTTTAATTGAAATCATCATTCTTGATCCTTAACCAACTTAAAGATCAATAAATTCACCTTGAGGTGATCGATCATAGACACACATGATAAATTCTAGTGATACAGTAGTTCATGAATGGCCTGGCTTATTTTCTAAAAACAGATAACCTAGTTAGAGAAGTACCATGTATCTATATATTTCAAGGTATAAACCCTTCTTAGGGGTAGTTATTACTACACTATTACTACACTTTACATCAGGTACCCCAAAAAAGGAGTATCAGTCCAAAAATAAGAGGCCTAATTAATAATGTACAAGGCTGAAAAGCAAACCTTAAGTGCTGAAACGTGTTCTGGCACAACAGTGTCCATGGACTCCGTAATCCTGACTTTTTTCCTCTCCTAGGCTGACAGCAATCATGGCTAACAGATCATTGTACTTGCCTACCAAGTCCAGATGGGACCTCCTCATCATTTCAGTCCAAGAAGATACTACCAATTAATTAGAGTTGGCACTTGAGGTTATCCTCTGCTTTCTTTTTCTTTTTGGCACCCAGACCAAGCTAAATTAAAAACTTATTCAACATCTCTTTGGTGAGATATTAAGAAATTTCAAGACATAAATGCTTGCATCTACAGATCTGTAACTACAAGGGAATTAAGCTCAGGATGGAACTTACATGTGGTTAGTAGTGTATAGCTTCCTACTTCTTCCTAGTGAACTCGCCGGCTTTAGCAAGTAATTCTCAAGACAACATGTCCTCACCATCCTGACAAACCCACAGAACTTCTGCTCCTTCCTCCTACATGTCAGTTGGGTTTCATCATTCCATGAGAAAAATCACAATTTTCTTTCTGTACTGTGAGTTCATAATTGCAAGTGGGAATAAGAAGTTGGGGGAAAATCCCTTAAACTTCTGCAACAGAATCAGATCACCTTTTATTTCTGCCTCATTTTAGCACATTCAATAAACAAGAACATCCATCACAGACTATTTCGGAAGCCTGAGGACATGTAGAGAGTTCACAGGAACAATGCTAGCCTTCTTTTTTCAGAGCCATTTTTGATAATCCGTAACTGTCTTTTGAAAGTGTGATTTATAACTACTAACTAAACAATGAAGAACTCCAACCTTTCCACCTAAATCAGACAGAGACACATTAGAATATAAACAGGAAC
Organism: Suricata suricatta; assembly: GCF_006229205.1. NCBI lineage: Eukaryota > Metazoa > Chordata > Mammalia > Carnivora > Herpestidae > Suricata > Suricata suricatta. The sequence continues at coordinate 26,986,703 of NC_043717.1, forward strand.
AGGAAGTAGGAATAAAATCCATTTTAGAGAAACTTCTGCGATGAAATATTTCCCAAATGACTGACAATAGAGAATCACAATTCCATCTCTGTGTGTGTGTGTGTACCCCAGTTACTCTAGGTAGCTATGTATAAGAACATGTGAAAATAAATACCACAGTCTACTATGGTGACTATAGTTAGCAATACTATATTCTATGCTGGCAAGTTGGTAAAAGAAGAGATCTTAAAAGTTCTCATCACAAAAAAAATTATGTATGGTGACAGATGTTATTGTGGGCATCATTTGTCATCATATTCCAATGTATACAAATATCCAATCATTATATTGTGCACCTGAAACTAATGTAACAATATATGTCGAATACAAGTCAATAAAAAATAAGTACCAGAAGACAGTAAGTCATAAACAGAGGGAAAAATAAAAGAGTCTACCATGCCAATGCTATTTCATGCAAAGAAAATAGAAAGAAGGAGGTCACAGCCTAAGAAGAAAACAAAGGCATCAAGTGAAAAGAGTAATAAAAAGAACATACAGTAGGGGATGATAGGGTGTAAAAAGTCAAACCAAAAAAAAGCTGCAGTAGAGCAGAAATTGAGGATAAGGTAAACTCTGAAGTTTTGATGTATAGGAAGAGAGGACGGTAACTGAAAGTGACTAATGGCATTGTTTTAGCACCAGAAGAGGAGATTGAGGGCAGCTTTCTGAACTGATTGGAAAGGACGACGTAGGAAGGAAAGGGCTTGGTGTGGGAATTGGGAGATGGTAAGATACAGGAACGCCAGGCCAGGAGAGATCGCAGCAGTGGAGACCAGATTTTTAAAATATGACGGAGTGATTGATACAAGTGGGATAGTAGTCTGGATGTTAGAAGGAAACATAGCTCGACATTATCATTATCAGTCATCACGGAGAAAGGGAAAGGAATAATTCAACAGGAAAGACACGTTTGTAGGAAATTAAAACTGAAATAAGATATATGGGAAGATGTAAAAAAAAGATCAACAGAGAATTTTTTTTCAAAAAACTGGAAGTAAACTTGAAAAGTATTTCTATTCTCAAATAGCAATCAATACTGTTAAATCAACGAAAATCTCTAAAAAAGCACAACACAATTTCCTATATGCAGATGAATTCAATGAAGAAAAGACTGATTTTCAAAATCTGGAACATATAGATGTATTTTGAGTTATAGAGCTCTCGGGTCACTGTTCTAATAAATATTTCAGTGAAATTACTTCCTATATTTGTTAGGTATTATGGAATATGCATCTAGAAAATGCATGCAGCTGGTTTGTACATTTAGATCTACTTTTAAATAAATTTCCCATTTCTGTCCTTTTTGTTCTGTTCAGTTAAAACTTTCTGTAGTGAAAAGAACTTTGGACTAGAAATCTTAGTTGGGCTTCATTTCTGAGTATGTACACACACACACACACACACACACACACACACACACACTCCAATGGACATGGATGGGTAGCTGAAAGTAAGTTGTTTTTTACTCTTCCATCCAATAAAAAGATTAGATCCTACATAAGTAAATCTAGAAAGCTATTAAAGGAATATTAGCACATTTGAAAGTAGTTTAAAGCAGAAACAGCACCATCAACATCTATCTATTACTCACTGATTTCCTTATCCATTCCACAAAGTACTCACTATAGACCAGGTATGGTCTGTGTTCTGAGATGACATCTCTGAATGAGACTAGCATTATCCCTGTCCTCCCATTATGTATGTGTTGATATTATTAACAAATGACACATTTCTGGGAGGTCCTAAGCATTCATACTATGCTGAGAAACAATGTTTGGACAATTTTTGCTTAAGAACATTAAATACCATTATTATGGAAACTGAGGGAGTAATTCAGGTTAGTGTCTGGTGTTCAGTTAATTTTTCTGTTTTTAGTCTTCTATGGATTTTAATGTAAATAAACTAATTTCTACCTTAGAGACCTCTGGGTGGCTCAGTTGGTTCAGGATCTGACTCATGATCTTGGCACAGATCATGACTGTACTGTTCATGACACCAAGCCCTATATTGGGCTCTACGCTGACAGTGTGGCACCTTCATGGGATTCCCTCTCTCTCTTTCAAAATAAATAAACATTAAAAAAAACTACTTTACTTTAGTTCTTCCTCATTGCACAACTTCAGGGAACGCCATTCATTCTAGAATGCGATATGAATGGCAAGCCCTGGAGTTTATGTGCTTGGTGGCATCACTTGCATTTATCTTCTTTATTGAAAAATACTTTGAAATATTTCAACTGTGTATTTTAAAACAAATTGGGACTTATGAGAAAGCTTCAGAAATTAAATCACGTATTCCCATATACCCTTCACCTAGAAACTTCTTTTTAAACTTTACTTCATCTGAAGTCTAATTTCTCTTTTGTCTGTACTTTAGGGCCAATTTCTACTCAGAAGAACAACTGTATAATGAAAATCTATTTAAATGTGCTTGACATACAAAAGTAACTTTGGGGAAAATCTGAGTAGAAAGCAATAAAATGGCTTATTATATTTATCTTCAAGCACAGGGGACCAAAACTTCTCATACAAACACCAAATATGGAAAGAGCAGAGCAGAAGAATTTAAAGGTTGGATGTGGGAGCAAGAAGGCTCAGGGTCAGTAAAGGGAAAATAATATTGTGTATCTTTAAAGGTTTCGTGAGGGTTAAATGAGTTAATACATACAAAGTGTGTAGAATAGTGTCTGGCACAAAGTAAGCACCATTAATGGTTGATATAAACAATGTGACAGACAAATGAACAACACTCATTCCGTTTTGTAATGTCAGACCATGGCTACATCTAACCTCTAAAATAATGGGAAAATTGGTGGAAACTGAGAGAAGCACATGTCTAAGTGTACGTAGGTGTTTATTTTATTTCTATGTTTCCAGGGTTCTATATGATGTAGTGAAATCAAAATGCCTGATTCAACTAGGCTTATCTTTAAAAGTGAACATACATTGTTTATTTCTTAACATCATAGGGAACTTTGGGATCCTCCAATACTGGCCAGTCTTAATTCTTATCTTCATTCTTACTTTATGGTACTGGGGACTGTGGAGAGAGGGCTCAACTGTTTTCTGCAATCTGTAGATGAAAAGCCATGCCCTGAACACTGGTTTTCAAATTAAATCCTAGAAAATTCTTGACATACTCAGTCTTATAAACTTGCATTCAGATAATTTATCTTAAGATAAATTTAAATTTACCATATTTGGAAACATCAAGGTAAGTAAGTATGTTGGGGGAAATAAAGCCACATGAGTCCTCTTGGGAAAGAAGAGAAAAGAGGTAAATGAAAGGTAGAAAAGGACATTGGAAAGCAAAAAAGAAGATGAGCAGAAGCTATCAAAAATGCCAGCAAAGAGTTATAGGATCAAGCCCAGTACACTGACATATACTCACGGTGCCTGAACGTCGCTGGAAGTTAGCCAGCATTACTGATGGGAAGAGACTTTTGAGGATAATGAAAACAAAACTAATAGTGTTAAAAAGGAAAAAAAAAACAAACAACAGAATAGGACCAAAATGGATTCACTTGTGCCAATACCACGTCATCAAACTACAGTTTAATACCTAACTCATTTGCACCTTCAGGGTTCCCCAGGAATACAGTTTTAACTAGGCAGTCAGAAATTTTCTGCTCAGTACCAATGAGGTAATCTGCCACACAGACCCTTCCTGTCCTGCAAACGAAGATGAGATAAGCTGCACTTTTCTTGTGTCTCCCCTCTTCTGCCTATGAAAGCCCACCATCCTTTATATCTCTGTGCCACTCCTTCATGCAGCTAGCTGGGGCACTGCCAGGTTCATCAATCAACCAATAAAGCCAATGAGATGTTTCCATTTTACTTGGGTGAATTTTTGTTATTTAACAATAGCAAGGTATAAAGGATACGAGCGGATCTCAGCGAAATATAACCAACTTCAGGAATGAGGATTTCAAATAAAAGGCAGTACAGACAAAGGGTTATTACAGGACCAATGAAACTGGCAAAGAACCAATCAATGCCTGAATATTTCTTGTATTTCCAAATAAGACCTTTTACTACTCTTGATAAGTTAATAATCTTTTTACCCTCTACTGATTGTATTCCATTCACAGAAGGTTTCTGAACATTTGTTTTTCATCCTATCCACCTTTAACATTAATAGAGCCTCCTAATTATGTAAGTGCTTATAGTATCTAATGAACAGAAAAACCAAATCACTATTCATAACATTTCAACTGAACTCAAGCTTACTTAAAGCTCTCTCAGAATTCTAAATGCTGTACATTTACAAAAATCAATGGCTAGAAAATGTAACTGTCAAGAAAACTGCTTTAGTTACTATTTATTGGAATAAATTCACTGGACATTAAGGCCACCGAAACAATACAGGTGCTCTCTATGCCCTAGAGCTACCAATTTATTGATGGGGTTAACAATCTTTGGACAACAGCTTACTTTTCATCTGAATCCAGTCTGAGGATCCCATTAAATATATTTCTCAACAACAGTGAAAATGTATACATTCAAGTATAAACCAATTTCAAGTGTTCGAGTTAACGGACTAAACAAAGACAGACACTTCCTTCCAGGCACTGTCCGGACAATGAAATTAAATACTGAAGCCAACTGTCAAGATTTAACAAGTTAGGGCATCTCACTTGAATTGTGATGCTGGCTGGTGTAAAATACGATTTAATATTTTCTCAGAATATTTCATTCATCAGATAGTCTATTTGCTAGTTATTATTTACCAATTGTGGGCATATGTGCCAATGAGAAATAGACTCCTGATGAATTCAGAGTCCAGGGTGAGAGTGAGAAAACCAGTCAATAAGACAAAGCATAGAGAAGGATCTTTGAACGGACCTCCAGGTAACCAAGTTCAACTTAGCCAATTTGCTAGATTAACAAACATTCTGCATGTCTTCTAGAAGGCACACTGGCTAATGCTTAAGATATGATGGATTCTTTTAGATAATACTCAATTCACTGGTAGGCACACAGGTTCTGCTCCTACTACGTGAGTATGTACCCAAGTCAAGGTAATTAAGCCAGCTATAATTAGTCCTAGGGTTAACGGAGCACTGGCTGACTCAGCTGGAAGAGCATGCAACTCTTGATCTCAGGATCATGAGTTCAAGTTCCATGATGAGTGTAGAGATTACTTAAACAAATATTATTATTTATAGAGTTATAAAAATTAAGTAAAGATTCTCAACTGACAAATAAACATTTCCAATGTCTTCAATGAGAGAGAGAGAGAGAGAGAGAGAGAGAGAGAGAGAGAGAGAGAGAGAGACAGTGAGAGTAGGGGAGTAGCAGAGAGAGAGGGAGACAAAGAATCTGAAGCAGGCTCCAGGCTCTTTGCTGTCAGCACAGAGCCCAATGCGGGGCTTGAATCCATGAACTGAGATCATGACATGACTGAAGTCAGATGCCTAACTGACTGAGCCACCTAGGGGATCCTATTTAAAAAAATACTGAGTAGAGTTGATAGAGTGTTATATTAGTTTCAGGTGTACAACAGAGTGATTCAACATGTGTATATATTATGCTGTGCTCACCACAAGTGCAGCTACCATATGTCACCATGCAACATTATTACAATAGCAGCGACTCTATTCCCTATGCTGTGCTTTTTATTTTTATTTATTTTTTAAATGCTTATACATTTGAGAGAGAGCATGTGCACACATTGTGTCAAGGAGGGGAGGAGCCGAGAGAGAGGCAGAGAGAGAATCCCAAACAGATGCTGTGCAGTCAGCACAGGCCCTGATATGGGACTGAATCCCACAAACCATGAAATCATGACATGAGCCAAAATCAAGATCCGGGCACTTAAGTGAATGAGCCACCCAGGCACCTCTATACTGTGCCTTTTACTCCCATGATTTACTCACCGCATAACGGGAAGTCTGTGCCTCTCTCTCCCCTTCACCCATTTTGCCCATCCCCCCAGCCTCTTCCCCATCAGCAACTATCAGTTTGTTCTCCGTATTTACAGGTCTGATTCAGCTTTTTATCAGGTATCCTTTCATTCGTGTCCAAATACAAAGAAACTGAAACTGGAAATTATATTTTAGACTAGCTCTGACCAATAGAAAGTTAATGCAAGCTATATATGTAATAGTAACTCTTCAAATACCCACACTAAAAATATAAAGAAGGTAAAATTAACTTCAGTAATGTATTTTATTTGACTGAACATATATAAAATACTGTATTTCAAGATGTAATTGATATACAATTATTAATGATACATGTGTTGTTTTTTTCAGAGTAAGTCTTCACATCCAGGACATATTTTACATTTACAGCACACCCCGATTCATGGCAGCTACCTTTCAAGGGCTCAGTAGTCATACGTGGCACTGGACCACTATATTGGCAACAACATAAAGAGACAATGTGGTTGTAGCTGATATATGGAAAGAGAAAAAAAGACCTCAGTCTAATCTGTGAATTCTGATGTTAGGTGCGAGGTCAAAGAACATTTTTTTAAAACCTTATGACTCAGCAATAGCCCTGCTAGGGATTTACTCGAGAGAGACAGAAATGCTGATGCATAGGAGCACATGTACCCCAATGTTCATAGCAGCAATGTCAACAATAGCCAAAACATGGAAGGAGCCTAAATGTCCATCACCTGATGAGTGGATCAAGAAGATGTGGTATATATTCACGATGGAGTACTACATGGCAATGAGAGGGAATGAAGTCTGGCCATTTGTAGCAAAGTGGATGTGCCTCGAGGGTGTCATGCTAAGCGAAATAAGTCAGGCAGAGAAGGACAAATACCATATGTTGTCACTCATAGGTTTAACAGGAGAAAAAGAGAAACCTAATGGAGGACCAGAGGGAAGGGAAGAGGGAAAGAGAGTTGGGGGGAGAGAGAGGGATGCAAAACTTGAGAGACTATTAAATGCCGAAAATGAACTGAGGGTTGAAGGGGAAGCGGGGGGGAAGAGGTGGTGGTGATGGAGGAGGGCACTTATGGGGAAGATCACTGGGTGTTGTATGGAAACCAATTTGACAATAAACTATTTAAAAAAAACATTTTTATAAAGAATCTTTCTTACATCTCGACCCACTCTGAGAGTGCTTTATAGCCTTATATCACCTATTTCTTTTTTATTTTAATGTTTTTTTTTTTTTTTTGAGAGACAGAGAGAGACAGCGTGAGCAGCGGAGGGTCAGAGACAGAGGGAGACACAGAACCTGAAGCAGGCTCCAGGCTCTGAGCTAGCTGTCAGCCCAGAGCCCGACGCAGGGCTCGAACCTATGAACCATGAGATCATGACCTGAACTGAAGCCGGACGCTTAACTGACTGACGCACCCAGGCGCCCCTATATCACCTATTTCTAAATTTCCCATTTAAAAAGTTAAACTTACTACAAATATTTGGGAATATAGGAAACTAAGCTGTAGAGAAAAACAGAAGCAGCAGCTGCAGTAACCAAGGAAACCATTAGTGTGCTGAACTTAGGTAACTTGTCTAGGGCAAAGTTACTTTCCCTGAGAAAGTCAGATGAGGACACCAAGAGCTCATTCAAACATATTCTAGTACAATATAATAAAAATGAAGAATCATCATTTTGTCTTTCTCCATATTTGAGATAAAGTATTCTTTCACAGAATTTAGCATACTTGACGGGCACCTTGGTGGCTCAGTCAGTTGAGCGTTCGACTTCAGCTTAGGTCATGAGCTTACGGTTCCTGGGTTTGAGCCCCACTTAAGGCTCTGGGACAGCTCAGACCTTGGAACTGCTTCAGATTCTTGATCTCCTTCTCTCTCTGCCCCTCCCCTATTTGCACTCTGTCTCTCAAAAATAAACATTAAAACTTTTTTAAAAATTGCTTATTTGAAAGGAAAACGTTATAGCACAGTTTTTTTCTACTTTACAAACTTCGGATAAAATAATTTTTTATTATTGCAGAAGTACGTTTAGTCTTGCCTATCGATGTCCAATTGCTCCAGCACAATTTCATAAACACAGTGTCCTTCTTCCACTGGAATGATTTTGCTTCTTTGTCCAAAACCATGTGGGCATATTGTTGTGAGCTTATTTCTGGGTTCTTTCTTCTATTCGATTGATCTATGTGTCTATCCTCCTGAAGTAGCACATGCTTTTGATTACTGTGCCTATAGAAGCAGTCTTAAGAACAGGTAGTGTGATTTCATCTACTTTTTTTTTTTTTTACGTATTCCAGGGTCTGCAAATTTCCATATAAAGTTTAGAACAAACTTGTGCATGTCTTCAAAAAAAAATCTTGGTGTTTTAATAGTAACTGTATTAAAATTAAAGGATAAAATTGAGAAGAAATGATTTATTAACTATGCATTGTAATGCATGAAAAAGATTTGCCTTTCCATTTCTTTAGGTCTTTGATTTCTTTCAATATTATTTTGTAAACTTCTACCTATACATTCCACATGTTTTATTACATGTATACCCATGTAATTCATTTTCTTTGGAGTTACTGTAAATGGTTTTGTGTGTTAAATTTTGTTGTGTTCATTTTTAATATAAGGAAGTACAACTAATTTCTGTAGTAGCAAAAATACGGTAAAATTGTTGCTAATTTCTGGGTAAATATTTGAAGCAATACTATAATGGATTTTTTACTATAATGAATTTCTTTTTGAGGAGTTTTCTAGTTACAAATCCAAGTTTTTAAAGGTTATAGGGCTATGCAGATTCTATAGATCACCTTGAGCTACTTCTAAGTAAAACTGTTGCATAGAGTTGTTCACAGTATTCTCTTATTATCCTTTTAATGACTGCACGGGCTGTAGTTTCATTCCTGAGATTATAGTGGTCTTTGTCTCCATCTCTAGAGTTTTAACAAAGATATTGAATTTTTTTTTTGAAGAACCTGAGGTGATTCAGGAAAATCCTGTCTTCAAAGAAGGACCAGGATTCAGTTAAGTCAAGAAAATGGATAGAAATCTTTGAAGAAATGGAGAACATGCAAGTTTATATTTAAGGCATCAAAGTGCACATTAGTGGATCCCTTCACTAATGAGTCACAGTTCTCCAGATTTTATTGCATAAGCTTAACAAATTTAATGATACTGAAATAACTTCTGTAATTTTGGAAAACCCAGACCAGATGGATTGAGCACTTTCTCTTTAAACTATCTCTCTCAGATGTCGAATTGCCTCAAAATGGAAATACAACAGATGAGACCTGCTTCCTGGGGAAGAGGAAGGGGTGGGACTTTATTTTGACCTGCTCTCTTGTCTTAAACCTCTGGGGATTCAAGGGGAAAGTAGATGCAAGATATGTCTTGGTTTTAATGTTAATGCTATGGTACAGCTGGGACATGTCCTACATTTACTGAGAACTCTAATTTACGAAAACTAGATCCCAGCATTTTGGAAGCAGATCTGAGACCTCTAAAGCTATTTCTTTTGCAGTTTTTTTTTTCACTTTTGGTTACAGTCTATGATAGTGTCCTCGTTATTTTTTTTTTAATTTACTCACAGGTTATTCTTAAACACTTGGAGTCAATTCCTTCTATGTATATGCATCCCCACACGGAACTGCCAAATACCTGTCTTTTACTTTTAGTAAATCATGCAAACTAATTAAGAAAAAAATTATGTACTTTTCTGCTGCATTTTATCAAATCAGAATTGTCATATATACTGTTTTTCATGGAGATTTGGATTTTGTTTCCACAAAACATAGGAAGAAGTAAAAACATATACAAAGGAAGAAATGAGAGAAGATGGTGTGGGATGAAGTAACATTTAGGTAGTACCTTATTGTATCATAGGTGATAGGTGATGATCAACCAACAACAGGTAAGGAGAGAATGCGGAACAGAGGCAAAGAGGGCTTTGGTTCCCTCTATTCCATGCCCACCTCCCATAGAGATACCTATAAAACTGTCTCTCAAACAGCATAAAAGAGTCAATTTTCATGAAACAAACACTACTGGACATATTACACTCCCAAGGTAGTATCATGTAAGATCTTATTCTGTATCTAACACATTAACACATTAGTAGTATTTCACCAAGAACTAAAGCATGTTTAGTGTAAAGCTGACTATGTATCTACCAAAGGGTCTTAATCACATACTATTAAATAGTACACACACTTGTATACAAATCAAGTGTTTTTTTTTTCCAGAACAAATAGATTTTTTTTAGAGAAAGTCAGCTACATAGACCTTATTTTTTTTAATGTTTATTTATTTTTGAGACAGAGAGAGACAGAGCATGAGTGAGGGACACCAGAGAGAGAGGGAGACACAGAATCTGAGGCAGGCTCCAGGCTCTGAGCTAGCTGTCAGCACAGAACCCCATGTGGAGCTCAAACCCATGAACTACGAGATCATGACCTGAGCCGAAGTCGGACGCTTAGCTGACTGAGCCACCCAGGCAACCCTAGATTTATTTTTTAAAAAAGAAAAAGGATAAAGTAATTGAATGCATATATATGTAGATACTTGCCATAGGGAAGAACTAATCAACATCATTATTCTTTAAAGGTATGAAGACTTAATTTACTTAAAAGGGGATTTAGAAGTGTTATTAACTGAAATATCATATGTAACAAGTTTTTTTTTTAAATAGAAAAACCCAAGGTTTCACAAAGCCCCACATCATTATTAGTAAAACCATGAAAATTAGTCCAAAACTTTTTTCAACGCACTATTTTCCCCCCAAATTCAGTCTACTTGTCAATGTAGTTACAATGTAGTTACAATGTTGTCTCTAGGTTTGCTTAAGAAAAAGAAAAATTCAGTCTACTTGTCAATGTAGTTACAATGTAGTTACAATGTTGTCTCTAGGTTTGCTTAAGAAAAAGTGTTTCACTTAAAACCCAGAGGTCTGCTAAATTCCTAAATTATAAGGAAAAATGTTATGTTTATATGCCATTATCTGGAGTATAAACTCAGTGCTCACATAGATTTTGAAAAGGGTTCGTCATCACCCACCAATTAAAAATCATTAATTTAGTTTTAAATTTAAATGTACATAGATTCTGGTCAAATGGCTATAATGTTTAAGTGTTATGATCAAGAAGGTAGCTGTGTTTTATGTCCTTAAGTCTGTGACTTGACAAATTGAAACTTTTATCATGCCTTTAGCCAAAAACACACATATATGCAAAAGAGATATGGAATAGAATGAAAAATTACAGTTTAGTGTATCTTCTCAATGGTAGCATGTGTGCATTCATTACTAGTGCTTCCTTTAGACACTAAAGTGCATCCTCTTCTCTCACCAACAGAAGTCCATTCATACTGGCTTCATGGAATACCAGCCAAGAATGATAAACTTGATGGAATGATAACATTGTTAGACACTGGAATTCTCACAAGTATTTGGCAATCTGAGCAAGAGAATTAAGACCAATAACAAAATTCCAGAGTAAAGGGAAAAAATCATGATTTATCACGGTCTATTTAGGTTTCTATTATTATGCCTAATACGACAGTAAGTTCAGATAATTCTTACAATTTGTTCAACATTTCACCAACCACTGCCAAGGGCTTCACCTACAAAGTGCTAAAAATTCAAGACATTATGTTAGAAAATAAGAGAGCAGGGGGAGAGGGGCTGCAATGTAAATAATAATTAGCTTCTATTTCTAAGGATGTTAAAATTTAGGTATGGAATAAGCAACACAAGAAAAAAAATGACTGTACATATATAAGAGGCTTAGTCACTACAAAAAATTACAGTTTGAATTGGGAGTGAAAGAGTGACAGCAGTGCTCACGGCTGCCAATCACCAGAAAAACAGCCCGAGCGGAAGACATCTCACTCTTCTCAAAGGCACTGCTAACTGTTTGGAGAGTCACCTGTCAGGAGCACATCTTCTGTGAATATGCACAGTGTCAGGGAAGAGGAAGCTACTGAAGTAAGGGGTGGTGATGAGGGACGGAGAATTTCCTGAGCAGTGGAAAATGAAAGTCTCCTGGGAATTCAAGGAGCCAGAAAATGGAGGGATGGAGGAATATTCTACTAAATGCTGCTGGAGATTTTGATACTGCTTCTCAATTTTTGAGAAGGTTACACACACAGGTTTACTAAACTTTCCTTCGACTGCTGTTTTGTTGAATGTGGCATCTGTCTGAAATTGGACTGTGTGCATGTCTAGATTGATAAGGTTGATCTTTGCATATGTTAACCTAATGTGGTACAACAGCTAGAACCATGAAGATGAGTAGTTTAGGGAAGGAGATAATAGTTTGGACTAGGGGAGTCAAGGAGAACTTGACTAGAGAATTAAGACTTAATGGGGCACCTGGTGGGTCAGTCGGTTAAGCATCTGACTCTTGATTTCAGTTCAGGTCATGCTCTCACTGTTCACGGAACTGAGCTCCATGTCAGCCTCTGCACTGACCATGCAGAACCTGCTTGGGATTTTCTCTCTCCCTTTCTCTCTGCCCCTCTCCTGCTTTCTCTCCCAAAATAAATAAACATTAAAAAGTGCTAAGACTTAAGCTCATGAAGGCTGGTTAAGTTTTGAATTGGGAAAGGCTCTGAAAAAGATGAGGTTAGAGTAGGATTCAAGTAAGAAAAAGAATTGGAATTAAAGAAACCATTTAAAGAGAGTGTAAAATTGAGAAAGCTCTGTCATGAAATTCATGCACGAAACTGTTATAGCTAATGATCTGTTTTGGAAAAAAAAACGTGGCCCTAAGTATTCTCAAGTTGCCATGCTTGGAGTCATGTGGCTTCCAATCTTAACCATATTCCAAAGGAAGCAAAGTAAAGTTGGCATGGAATGTCTGTTACAAGGCAGTTGTCCCAAACTGGCAGCCGCAAAGTGCCAATGACAATTTGATCTCTTCCCTCAGAGTCAATTTAGCTTTATTTCTTGCTCTTCCTGTCACTCATCCCAAAGGCAAACATCACACACGGTTCCTCAAGGCTACTGGCCTGTAATGTTAGGGAAGTTGTGAAGATGGGGCATGTCGACTTTCTGTATCACAGATTCTCCGTTACGTCATCAGAACAATGAAAGAACCTACCTAATTACGGGAGGAGAGACACACAGGAAATGGCAACCTTCCCCTTCTTGTGGAAGTTATCACACCTTGGCTGTTAGCGTACAGAAGTAAGAGAAGAACATTTTTCCCCACAGTGCTTTTGAAATCACTCCATTTGAGGGACAGTGGAAGGACCCTTTATTATTCAAAGAGCTGAGTAATAGTTTGAGGTCTGGATTCAGTACAGAAATCAAGATGGCTACCTGGAATTCAACACAGTAGGCCAATTTCCTCCTATTGTGGTTACGGAATTTGGCTGGTGATGCAGAGGCTAAACCAAGAAGGAACATCTATTTCCTCCCTGGGGACAGGAATCATCTTCTAAATACCTGATACATTCTATGCACTTCAGATGCATGTCATTCAATGCCCACCACAATATTATGATTGAGATGATATTTTCACTTTATAGGAATGAAATACAATCCATAGAAATACCATGGACTTGGGGCGCCTGGGTGGCTCAGTCAGTTGAGCATCTGACTTCAGCTCAGGTCATGATCTCCCATTGTGGGTTCAAGCCCCATGTCAGGCTCTGTGCTGACCACTAGCTCAGAGCCTGGAGCCTGCTTCAGATTCTGGGTCTCTTTCTCTCTCTGCCCCTCCCCTGTTCACGCTCTGTCTCTGTCTCTCAAAAATAAATAAATGGAAAAAAATTTTTAATAAAAAAAAAAAGAAATACCACGGACTTGAAAATGAGACACGTGTTTGAAACATGGATTAGCCTCTGAATAGTTTTAAGAAAGACATTTCAACCCTTTTAGACTTGGTTTTCTCACTGATTAAGCAGAGAGACTTTATCTTTCATTGGGAATGAGCAAATATTCATTCAACTTACTTTACAGACAACTTTCCTAAGAAAGGCACAAATATAAGAAAATTATTATTTTCTTCATTGCATATTATGTGCCAGACCCTATTACATGTGAAGACTTTTCCATATGCTATCTCATCGAATCCTCATAGCAACCAGGGGAGGAGGGACCACTTTTTCCCCAGTATAAGTAAGGAAATTAAAGCTCAGAGTTATAGGGAAACCTGTTCAGAGCCTTAGAAAGATTAAGTGGCATAATCAGCCATTTGATGGTGTCATTCCAGCACGCCTTTTTCACACACATCAGAGGAAGAATAAAGGGTAACAATAACAGCTCATGTTTAATGAGCATTTATGTCAGACTCGATCATAATCACCTTACTTGAAGCGACCTATTTATACTCAAAGTTTATAGGAAAGGGACAGTGATCTTCCTTACTTTACATATGTGGAAATGGAGGTACATAAATATTACATAACAAATGAATGGTAGAGTTGGGAGTTAAAACTGTAGATCCCTTTACTGCTTTCACATGATGAGTTTGGGTCTATTATGCCAGTAATGTTCTGAGGGTGTGGGCATGTTACCTAAATCCTTGCAGGCCTCAGTTCTTTACCCATGAATTGCTGGCACAGCTTGCCTGATTTTAAGAACTGTAGAATTTTAAGAGCTGAGACAAACCTAGAATTTTATTTGGTTCCATTTATAAACTTGATACACTCTCTGTGCAGCTCTTCTAATGCAGTCACCCTTCAGCCTCATGTTGCTTCCAACATTTCATCTTTTAAAATCCTTGGTACTGGTTTTTGCTCATTATCCAGTTACCTGTTAACTTCTTGAACATCACCTGGGAACAAAGTGCGGCCTTTGATACTGTGTATTTCCATCCCTGAAGATTAACTTTTTCTCTCAGCTTCCTGATTTCCAACTACTCAGGCTAAGGCAGCCCCCTCTCCACACCCGCTTCACCTCTTGCCAAGATTCTTGGGTATCAGGAACTCTGTTACCTAGTCTACTTCTGTGTGAGTATGTGGCATGCCCTGTTTGTGTTCAGCCTTTTTTTTTTTTTTTTAGCTCCAAGATTTCTAATCTGGAGCATTCGGTTTCTGAATTAGACCTGAACTAATTCAGGCTCTCAAGAGGTGTGTGTCCTGAAAATTCCCCTGAGTCAGAAGAACAAATATTTCATATAAATAGAAACGCGTAAGAAATAGGGTACAGAGCTGATGTCAACAAGAGGGACCTGTCATTACAGGTGTCTAGAAGATGCAGTTGCCCACATGGGGTGCATGGCTTCACCAAAAAAGAGGCACATAGGTGGTGACAGAGGAGTTCAGAAGTGTGTGTGTATGACTGTGAGAGGGGGACAGAGGTGTTGATGGCAGAGAGCATTTGTGAATGGAGGGGCAGTGAGTACGCAGGGAATGATAGAAAAAACCTAATGTTTTTATTCATTCATTCATTCATTCATTCATTTATTCATTCCTCTTGTTTTTTTATGGCATTGATCATTTTGGCAAAATTATAACTCCTTGATGCATTCTCTAGCAAAAGGCTATTTTTCCATCACTCTCTATCATCCACATCCAATAAACACTTGCCATTAGACCACCTGCTCCTCCAGATAAAACTAATAACCTAGGACCTCAAACTGAGTTCCCAATGTCAAATCCTCCACAGATACATACACTTGAACATGTATCAGGTACATAAAGGCTCATGCAATTTTCTTCCTCTTTTATCACTACACGTAATTTCCAAACTTTGCAAAGAGATATGTGCAGAACTATGGAGGGGTTATCAAAGAAGGAGTATGAATTCTAATGGATCAATTTAATGTAATGGATATATGTTAAGCATTTACTCTGTGCAAGTTGTTTTGGCCAAAGCTGTAAGTTAGGTTATTACTTTCCAGAAGCTACCTGCGATGTGCAACAGAGTTTAGAATCACAAATATTTTAAACCAGAAGGGACCATTAGATTTCCAATGGCAGAGAAGTTACAATGGAGATACAAAAATGAAGTTTCATAACCATCCTGAACCGTTTGAGCTATACTGAAAGGTCTCTCACACCTCTCCTTTTACATAAAGTTTTAGATCATTATACAATGAATGGTAGGTATGTTTGGGCAATCTGGTTTCTTATTAAGACTCTATTGGGATACCTGGGTGGCTCAGTCAGTTAAGTGTCTGCCTCTTGTTCTCACCTCAGGCCATTATCTCACGGTTCATGAGTTCGAGCCCCATATCGGGCTCTGCACTGTCAGTGAGGAGTCTGCTTGAGACTGACTCGCTCGCTCGCTCTCTCTCTCTCTCTCTCCCCCCATTCCTCCCTTGCTTGTGCTCTATAAGGATAAATAAACTTTATAAAAACTAAAAAAAAGACTATCTTATGTTAGAATTCCTGCCAGCACAGCTTGAGACCATGGTACCTGTAAAAGTGATAGACTGAGAAAGTACACAAATGACAGGAGGTGTAAAGGGGTCAGCATAGGGGCAGGTGA
Source organism: Suricata suricatta (assembly GCF_006229205.1). Classification (NCBI taxonomy): domain Eukaryota; kingdom Metazoa; phylum Chordata; class Mammalia; order Carnivora; family Herpestidae; genus Suricata; species Suricata suricatta. Next base: position 27,003,058 of record NC_043717.1, read on the forward strand.
AAACTGAACACGGATGATACCCCAGCGGCACCGTGATTTCGACATGATCCTGGAGGGAGCTCTGGAGTACAGACTGCATCACAGAGCTGGTCCCACTTTGTCACAGAGGGGCTGGGATTTTGTACACTCCCGTCAGAGAGTACTAACTTCAAGCTGACCTCGTATGAAAGACGTGGCCTCCAGGCTCATAGCTCTTTTCAGGACAAGGACAATTCTCCAGAGAAGGACACCACTGTGAGCAGTCGGCCCTGCCAGGACCTGAGGGATGGGTACACTGACTTTGGAAAGGTGATTTGGGTACAATGTCACTAGTGCCCATCATATGAATTTATGGTTTGTTAGATGAAGCACTCATACAGATTACTGGCCAAAATGTGAACACATGTATCAATCTCTCTATGAGTTCCAAACTGGAATTTAAGAAAACTTAACCTAAGTTCCATGCATATTTAGTAAAACCTTAGAGACAGGGATTTACACCCCTGGAGAATGGAAATGTGAATGATCATAAGTACTCTTATTAGAGACAGAAGGAGAGATTTCAGTATCGATTGGTATGAAAGAATGAATTAGACTATTTTGATTCTGTCTACCACGAGTAGAGCTGGTCAAAGGGAGCTGATTCGGCTGGGACATTATTTCTCCTTTGCTGGTTTCCTTCCTCCTGCCACCTGGAAAGAGGCTGGAGGTCCAGAAGCCTTCTTGGACCATGAGGTAACATTGGGATGGAAGGTAATAGAGCAAGATGGAAGTCTCCTGGGTTCCCGAGGACTATGGCTCGGCCACGCAGGCAATGCAATACTTACAACTAAACCTGTTTCATGTGACAGAGCAATAAATCTCTCTTACTCAACAAACCACCATTTCAGGCATTCTGTTTCTTGTAGCCAAATCCAATCCTAACTCATGCAGCCATTTTTTTCATACTCAAAATGTGAACTTTACCATTATCGCTTTTTGCCGAACCTCAAATTTTTCCCATACAGTGAGAAAAGTACATTGTCAAAATACCTTGTCATTATTTTAGAACAAAGGGCTTATAAATATATGGAAATCCAACTAGAAACAAATCTCATAAATGCATGTAAATGTGTAGCACATTGTCATCACCCAAACGCAAATTAATTTAGATTGTTCTGCCATAATAAAGAACCAGTTGCTTCCCTTCAAGTGAAGAGCATCATGTAACTTTTACTGGTATATTTCTTTGAAAATACCAAATCTTTTCTAAGTGACTCTAGACTCAGTGAACGCCAGGTATTCATTACCACGGGAATAAAAACAGAACGCTGACAGTCACGTGACACAGGCAGATGAGATTTCAACTCAAGGGCAGTTACTGGACCCTCAGGCAGCCAAATATCATTTACTGCCAAACTGACTGATGCCTGTAGCCTTGAAATGAGGGGATAGGACTATGATTAAAATTTTTTTAAGTTTTTATTTTAGTTCCAGTTAGTTAACATACAGCATAATACTAGTTTCAGGTGTATAATATGGTGAGTCAACACTTCCATATATCACCCGGCGCTCATCATTAGCACCTTAAACCCCATCATCTATTGGATCCTTCTCACCACCCCTCCCCTCTGGTAACCATCAGCCTGTTCTCTATAGTTAACATTCTGTTTCTGGGTTTGTCTCCCTCACTCTGTCTTTCTCTCTCTTATTTTTCCCCTTTGCTTGCTCGTTTGGTTTTTAAATTCCACATAGGAGTCCAATCATATGGTATTTGTCTTTCTCTGACTGACTTATTTCACTTAGCATTATCTCTAGCTCCCCCCATCTTGTTGCAAATGACAATATTTCATTCTTTTTAATGGCTGAATATTCCATTATGAATATGATTAATTTTCATCCTTAAGAAATAATTTACATACATACACCTATATATATAATATATGATATATATAGACCTATATAAAAATATACATTATATATATAGGCTTTATCTCATTAAAATGTTAACAAAGTAAGAAGAGCTGAATTTTGAAATAGTTATCGAAAAGGAGAGTACGGCCTGAAGTTACCTAAAATAATCAGTATGGGACCATTGATATGTACTTTTAAAGGATGGACATTTTAAAAATTAACTTATATCAGTTGCTAAATACGGGATTTAATGTAACTATCAGAGTAATCAGTGTTAGATACTGAAATATGAAATTGAATTTAGGTTTCCAGATGACAAACCTAACAGAAAAAGGAGGTTGTTTATACAAATGTTATTCTGCAGGTCCTATATTTATATACCTAATTTAGAAACTGAGTAAAAGGCAGTAGATCGTGCAAAGATTCAAAAACAAATGACTGACCAGGCAAAAAAAAGAAAGCAAATTAGCATAATGAAACTACTATAATCTGAGAAACCTGGGGTCGCCTAAAAAAAAATTACCACATTACTTTTCTCCATTGCAGGTTATTCTAAGGAGAAAGATCACCTGTTTAAACATCTAAATAACATATAGTCAAATCTCCTGAGATAATCATGTTTATTGCATACTTTTTTCAGTTAATATATTTATTTTGAGAGAGAGAAAGCTTAAGTGGGAGAGAGGCAGGGAGAGAGGAGACAACAAGAATCCCGAGCAGGCTCTGCACTGCAATCACAGAGCCCAAAACAGGGCATGAACTCATGAACCGTGAGATCATGATCTGAGCCGAAGTTGGATGCTTAACTGACTGAACCACCCAGGCTCCCCTACTGCACACTTTTTAAGGTAAAACAAACATGGTTCTATTTATATAAATATATCATTTGCACAGCTTCCCCAGATACTTTATTCCATCTCCAAATATTTTCTTTATGAACAAAATGCTTTCTTATATTCCTAGACTACATAAGTCATTACCATAAACAGAAGGGTATCGGAATTATTGGAAGCACAATATTTGCTCTGTATCATTGAGAGTTGTTGAGTACACACTCAGCCACACATGTAGTACTGGGTGCAGAGTATATCACAATTTTAGTAAAACTTCTATCCATTCCACTTTCTTCTTTACTACCCTCTTCATTCTGGACTATCCCCTACTCTTCTCAGATGACGCTGGGTAGGGCTTACCTCTCTCCTCCCTTGGGAGCGAGTACATCATGAAACCTGACCAGTCAGAACACTGCCTTTGTCAACTGTTAACTGATTCAAGAATGTGTATGTGATTTTATCAGAGTCAATCAAAGCGAATTCCAGGTCTTCTGTTGGGGAGAAAGTTGTTTTTATTTTGTGTTAGAAATGAGGGACAAGAATATAAGCCCAAAACTAATACGGACACCATACTGCCAGAGAAGGCCCAAGAAGAGACTGGAAAGCAGAATTGAAAGAGGGTGAGAGTGTGCCAGGGGGCATCACATGAACCCCTGAATCTAAATGTACCCAAATCAAGTCATACCTCTGATTAATGATATAAACTGGTAAGGCTCTTTTTTTTCTTAAAATAGTTTGCAACGTTTTTGTCCTTTATAACTTAAATAGTTCTTTTTCTATTTTTTTAATGTTTATTTTTGAGAGAGAGAGAGAGAGAGACAGAGCATGAGACACAGAGGGGCAGAGACAGAGGGAGACAAAGAATCTGAAGGAGTTTCCAGGCTTTGAGCTGTCAGCTCAGGGCCTGACACAGGGATCGAACCCATAAAATGTGAGATCATGACTTGACCCACCAAGGTGTCCCTTATAACTTAAATAGTTCTAATTTACACTTATATATATTTTTTAAGACTAAGAGATAGACCTGATTCTAATGAAACAGTTGACTAAAATTGAAATTAATTCAATTATTTAAACGTTCAGCACCTTGGTTTCCTTTTTGGGAAGTCAAGAAGTTGGATTACATGACCTTTTTTTTTCTTTTTAGTATCTAAATTCAGTGAGTCTGGTCAACTGATTTTGATGAGATGATGATTAGAAGCATTTAAATCAGGAAGCAAGTTAGATATAACTTGGTATCTATGTAATTCCAGACCTGAAAAACCAAAAACCTTGAAAAAATATGACTGGCTTCCCTATCAGACAATGGGTATCTTTTCATAGTCAAGTCATTTCAGAAACAAAGCAGTTAAAACAGTGGTAGCCACAGGGCCAGCTAGTAAACCTTGCATGTAGTTTTAACACTGCTGCCGTGGCATATAAAAAGGGCTATGAAATAGGAAATCTGACTTTTCCAAACGCCAGCTCTGAATCAGTGTTTCTCATCTGTAAAATGGGAATAATAATAACAACTTTCTTGCAGGCTTGTCCGAAGAATGCACTCATATAATGTATCTCAAGCTCTCACCACAGAACGGAAAGTGCTCAAAATTCACTCTATGCGATCATTATCTGCAGAGCTACTATAATGACCCAACTGCTCGAAAAATATCATTCCCTTTGGCATGAACGTTAATCCACAGATGTTTCAAGAACTACTAGGTTGGTCACTAAAATTAAACAAAAACAAAACCAAAAAGAACCCTCAGCACATTAGCTCAATTCAACCTTTGTGAGATCCTGCTGATGACTGCCAGCGCAGTATTTTCTGTACTTTTCCATACACTGTCTGTTATTTCTGGAAAATAAATAAATAAATAAGTAAATAAATGCCCATCTGGCAGAGTATTTCTCCACCTATATATGCACCAGAAATGCCAATCGTTTCTAATGTGTATTCCCCAGATGCAATAATCAGCCTCTATTTACAGCTAAACCACTGATTAGCGTGGAATATACTGTCAGCAAACCATCCCCCCAAATGTAATGCTGTATTAAAAAAAGATCACAAAACTCTAAACACAATCCATAACTCATATCTTCAATAGATTCAAAGGAAGAGAAGGCTGTACTTACTTTCATTTAATAAAAGATAATGCCTTTTGTACCATAAAAATCTTTAAAATTATTTCTCTGATTTCTGATCCTTACTCATACTGGCAAATTTCAGAAGACTGATTTAATCCCATGTAAATAAGGGCAAGTGTAAAAGAAGAAGGAAAATATCACTCTGCAACTGATATTACAGAATGAGTATTTTCCTAATTTGAATAAAGACACGGTTATACCTTAATACGCTGACAAGATTCAACAGTTAACAAATAATTTGCATTTTCATTCATATAGTTTGCATGACAAAGAAACCTATCAAGAAAAATATCCTCACGAGTAACTAAAGTTTTGTGGTTAAAATCATTGTATAATAACATTTAAAGAAGAACTACAATCTGAACCTTTAACAAAATCTCAATGTTTTAATTTATAGTATATATGAAAGAAATTAAGAATGAGGCTGCTTTTTTTTCTTTGCAAAACTACATGTATTCCAAATTCCTGTTTCAAGCTGAAGATCCTAGAATATGAAAAATGGAGAGGTGCTATTTTTATTTAATGATGTAAGGGGCAAGAATCTTACATTTGTAACAATGAAACTATTATCTCCTGAGTATTTCCGAAAGTATATTTGAAGTAAAATTTTACAAAATTAAATAAGGAACTACATTTTCTGCTAGCCACTTCAGTAAGGGATTTATTATTTGGATAATTAACAAAAAAAATTGTTGCCAATCACTCAAAAATATGCTGGAGAAAACTGTGTTTTCAGGGCAAGGAGGGGGAGTCAGAAGAGAAGGATAAGCATTTCCTATGGTTCAACTGATCTGGTGGAATCAAAGTCTGAAATTACCTTCAGCAGTGTTGACAACTACACTCAGCACTTGTAGTCTAAACAGGTGCACACTTGGACCCACGGACCCTCAGCTCTTTGTCAAAGCCAAGGAGAAAGATGGCCAGTCCCCACACAGCTGCGCCTCTGGCTGCCACCAGAGAAGGGCCAGGCTCAGCTATTTTTAGGTTTGGGGCAGGCACTCTGCCAAAGCTCAGCAGTACCAGGAGAGCCAGGGCTGAGAGCACTGAGGACGCTAGGGTTGTATCAGGGCTCCACCAGCCTCCTGTCTATGTGCCCACTCACCCTGACCCTACACTCTGTTTCCTGCAAACCCCAAGCCACCTGTGGCTTTCATCATCTTACTCAAAGGTGTCCATTTCTGTTACTTCCACAGTCCCTCTCATGTTTGAACTTCTATGTCTCACTTAGTTCTAGACCTTGAAGCCACGAGATTTTCCTTCTTAGTATCTACTGAAAAAGGAAAAAAAAATCAGCAACACTTTGCAGCTGCTTCCACAAAGAAATCAGCAGATTTAATTTGTTCGTAATATGTCCTTCACTTCATTAAGCCTGTAAGTCATGGCCATTGCTACCACTGTGCTGAAAAGCAGGAGGAAAGCGAGTGCTTATGATATAAAGACTGGCAGGTACAGCGATCGATGTGGAAAGAAGGAAGAAACAGACTATTGTGTTTTGACAGTTTAAAGGAAGACAGGAAAGGGAGCCCAGAGGTCTGATATTCAATGGTGTGCATTATTTTATCTTTGTTGAATACTGATGCACAAGGCTCGTAGGTCTAGGAGTATGTGTGTGCGTGCAGTTGCGCCATGTGCAAACGTACTTTCAATGGGTTTGTGCCTTTTCCAGGTGCCAAGTTGTGTTTTAATCAAAGAAATTATTCTACATTAGATCTTGCTTTCTCCTTATCGCTCTTTGTAATCTGTAAATGGCAGTACATTGTACGTATTTATATTACACTCTCAGGAATCACTATCAAAACAGTAGTAAAAACCACAGGGTTTTCTTTTTCATAAATGCTGTTTTGCTGTGAAGTGACATGAGCTTTTTGAGATAAAATACCACTTTGAAAAAGAAAATGCAGTCATAAAATTAATAAGGAATACAGGTCAAACAAAAGCAAAGCCAAACCTTGATATTACAGAACTGTTTTGCCTCTACATGAAGTCATTTGAAATAACTGCCTAATTGTGTAAGATAATTGACTAGGGAAAGCTTTTTAATGTGTCCCTATAAATGTGATTTCATATGCCTTAAGTGAGAATAAATAAAATAATAATGGAAGGAAAAGTGATATTTAAGTTCCCATTTTAATTGTTATCCCCACAACTGCAACCCGAATTCAGTATGGCAGATGCCACTGCAAGGACTTCCCAGGGAACCGGCATTGTGCAGAGATCAGCCTGGTTCATAATGAAGCATCTCTCATGAATACCGGCATTGTTTGCCAAAAACAATCTATTACCTTCCTCTGGGGCCAGTCACTGAAAATGTATTGCACTTCAGAGAAAGACAGGACTAAAAGAGGAAGTCTTATAAAATGATATGGTGGATGTGCTTCTCTAAAAATAATTTTAAGTAGCTCTGAATTAGGTACATACATGTGCAAATGAACTAAGGAGAAAGTTTCAGAACCATGTTCAAAATCTCCCTTCTGCCAATCGACAATGACGTGACCTTGAGGAAGTAACTTATATTCTGTCTGCTTTAGTTTTTCATCTCTAAAGGATGATTCTTTCTTCATGATCTAGTCAGGAGAATCTAATGAAGCACACATATTAGCACTCCACCAGGTTCTTTTATGCTTTCTTTTGTAGCATATTCTGTCCCTTCGATCTTGTTCTCTTGGGGGTCCTGGGTGGTTCAGTTGGTTAGGCGTCCAACTCTTTTTATTTTTTTAATGTTTTTTAAGAATTTATTAGAGAGAGACAGAGAGGAGAGAGAGAGAGAAAGAGACTGAGAGCGAGCATGAGAGCGCATGAGTAGCGGAGGGGCAGAGAGAGAGACACATACACAGAATCCAAAGCAGGCTCCAAGCACCGAGTTATCAGCACAGAGCTGGACTCAAGGCTTGAACTCACAGACCATGAGATCATGACCTGAGCCAAAGTCGGACGCTTAACTGACTGAGCCACCTAAGCGCCCCTAAACGTCCAACTCTTGATTTTGGCTCAGGCCATGGCCTCATGGTTCATGGTTTTGAGCCCCATATGGCGCTCAACAATGACAGCATGGAGCCTTCTTGGGACTCTCTCTTTCCCTCTCTCTCTGCCTTTCCCCCTGCTCATGATTTCTCAACCCCTCTCAAAATAAACTTTTAAAAAATTTAAAAAAAAGAAATACTGTTCTCTTTTGTAATTTCAACCATCAGTACCATGTGGATGATTCCCAAATATTTCTCTCTAGGTCTCATTTTTTTCTTATGTTCAGTTTTCCATCCCCAAAGCTTATCTTATCCACCTAGCCAGATATCCCACCACTCTAATTTTGCTCCTATTCCTATTTTCCCTGTCACTAATATTAGCATCATCAATTATGCAGGCTGATTAGCTATTTTCAAGAATCCCAAAATAGGTTTCATAAAGCATTAAATACCTTGGTTTTTAATTGGCTGTTTGTGAAAGGAGTTCCAGGGTTAAATGAGTTTGAGAAACTGGACTAAAAAGCAATTGTTACTGCAGGAATCTAAAAATCCTAGCATATGCGCTATGGAACTCTAATCAGGTAATATAGTAACCAGCATTTCCTTAACTGAAATGTGTAAGCATTTTTTTTTTTCCGTTTTGAGGGCTAGGGAAAAACAAGAGGGGCCACATTGAATTGGGTTCCATAGAGCACTCTAAAAGGATTACTACCATGATGTCTGCGACCACCATTTGTTTTTCCTTACCTCTCACAATTTATTACCAGATAAGTTTAATTCTCACCATTGAATCCCCTCCTCTTCCTCTGTGAGTCTATATCCCCTATGACTCTGGTCTGGACTACACGCATGCTTTCCATCTACCGCCTTTTTATTTTATCATCTCAAACTCTCAATTCTGTACCTTCAGTAGACATGAGATTTATCTTACTGTAAGAGATACAAAGATGCCTAAAATGTCATCTCTATTGTCATGGAACTCCAGGGAAATAGGAAGAGGCAGAGTTCAAATTTACTCACTACCACACAGCATATAAGTGTTTAAAAAAATTACAGTGAATGTTTCTCTGGGAAAGGTTAAGCCAGGTTTTTGGGGAAGTGGGAATAGAATGGTGTTACTCCAGGAAACTCAACAGGGAATATTCTGAAATATTTTCCTATACTGAAACTTGTACTCATCGAAAACTAAAAAAAATTCTTTAAAACATTTTATAATATAATGCTCCATGGAAAAAGGCTGGAATGTACAAATAATTCTCTTATTTGAGAATCCAGAGTGTAATCTCACTCTAGGTATCTCCACTGCTAATCATGAGTGAAATTTTATTTTGGCTGACATGTTTCCAAGTTAATAATTCCAAAGTTTTATGCTCGAGAGTCAAAGTTTTTTTATACTAACAAGATATTCCAAAAGCTTAAGAAAAAGAATTAAAAGTGATGGCTAAATTGTAAAAATCCTATCACATCCTGTTTATAACATTTTGCTTCAGTTTCCATATATCTTATTTCCATATATTTTGTCAAAGTTACAGGAAAGCTATATACCCATACTGCTTAAGCTGAGCTTAACAAAGTATACTTTATAAGGAAAATACACTAAAAAATGGAACCTATTTCATAAATCTCCAAGCAATCATCTGTAAGGGCTGACCACTTAACATCACTGACTGTTCAATCCCTATAACACATTAGAGTATTTCTGTGACATACAAACCTTTTAATACACAGTATCTACCTATATTATTGCTGAACACAGAGCAAGGACTCAAAAATACAAATACTATCCCAGTAAGTAGAAAGCTCTATAGTTACCATAATAATCATTGCATCAAAATTTCTTTCCCAACATTGTACCCGTATTTCTTGGCCTCTAGGGGTTTACATTCTGCATTCTGTGAGTAGAAAGGTAATAAAATGGTAAAAAATGGTAGTGAATAATTTCCACAATATGGCAACTTCTGTTTTAGAGATACGTGTAAGTCACCAATAGGACCACACCCAATGTTGTCTCAGAGAAATGTAGGAATCGCAGGAAGAGAAAATTTAGTCAAAGGAAATCCAGTTAGGGAAAATTCAACAACTTACTGTGTGAACAAGAACAGGAAGGAGGCGAACAAAGGAGCATGTAGAAATGCAGAGGGGAACGGGAGGAAGGTGGTTGCTAGTTTAGCAGACCTAGAACATGAGGTAGGTGAGCGCAGCAAAAGACGAGGTGGGATTAACGCATACAGGGCCTGCCATTGGTTTCTGAAATTTATCTGTTGTAATTCTGGGAGTGACAGTTTTGACTAATTTCCCAGGGTCTTTTCTAATTCTATTGTTTGTTTCCACATATATAGAACACTGAGAGGGAGATGATTGCTAGAAATATTTTTTTATAAGTGGGCACAGACACACATAACTACTGAGTAGGAAACCTGCAATCAAAGGAACGTATTATTCTTTATGAAGCTGTGGGGACTATGAAAGTAGCATCAGGTACCACCTTGACCCTCTTAAAGCACAAATCTTTTCTAACAACCATACAACTACACAGCAGTGTGATATGCGAAAATCACCCGCTACGAACCGCCTGGGTTTGATTTAATTTCAGCTTTGTATCTAACGAGTTTGGAGATCTGGAATCTCGCTTCTGACATCTGTAAAATGAGGGATTAGAACATATTCTCCAGGTCCTTTCCAGCTGTGATAGTCTGTGATCTTGTTATTCACCACAGGGTGTCGTGCTAGTAAAAAAGCCAAACTGAAGACCAAATAGGAGGTTTCCTTTAGTCATATCTATCTATCCCTCTGTTAACATCATCTTTTACATTTTTCCATCTTTTTAATGCATTTTTTCAAGTATAGTTTTTCCACTGTTTTAAATTACTTTTCTAAGTGTAGTGACCCACAATGCTACTTTAGTTTCAGATGTACAACATAGTGATTGGACAAGTTTATACCTTACGCTATGCTTCCCACAAGTGTACCTACCACCTGTCATGATACAAAGCTAGTATAATATCATTGACCATGAGAGTATAGAGACTTATTCATTCCATAAATGGGAGCCTGTACCTCCCCTTCTCCTCCATCTGTTGGGCGCATCATTTACAACCCCCTCCCCTCTGGCAACCACGAGTTTGTTGTCTTTATTTACAGGTCTGATTGTGCCTTTTGTTTATTAATTTCTTTTTAAAATGTTACTTATTTTGAGAGAGCGAGAGCTAGTGAGAGCGAGAGAGGAGAGCAAGCTTGGAGGAGAGCAGGGAAGAGACAGAGAGAGAGGGAGAGAGTGAGAATCCCAAGCAGGTTCCACGCTGTCAGACCTGCATCTGATGTGGGGTTCAATCCCAGGAATCATGAGATCACGACCTGGGCCAAAACCAAGACTTCTACACTCAACCTACTGAACCACCCAGGTGCCCATTTATTAATTTCTTAATGCATTTCTTATTCTTTTTTTTTTTTTTAACACTTTGAGCCAAGACTCCTTTTCTTTTCTGGCCACATTCTTTTAACTCCCCTACAGTTCTTTAGCCCATTGCTGCTGTGTGGTTACAAATTGCTGATTGTACCTTATACAAAGAACTCATCTGCACTACAAACACACTATCAGCAGACTTCATTAACTCAGCCAGGAAAAAAAAAAAAAGAAAGAAAAAAACAAACCTCTGGAGCAAATGAATCCTAGTCGCCTGTGGGGATTGTGAGGCCATTTTCCATGTATCTGATTGGTTCGGAGGAAGAGTGAAAACAGCATATACCTAAGTCATTTTCCTCTTTCCCATTCTCTACTCAGACACTAATCTCTTTTGCTCTCCAAACTGTTCTTTGATATGAATCCTTATTACAGGCTGAATTGTGGCCCTCAAATTATATGTTAAAGTCCTGACCCCCAAGAGTTCTGAGTGTGACTATATTTGGAGAAAGGACCTTTAAAGAGGTACATAAAGTTTAATTGCTGAAGGAGGCAGTTAGATTCTCACAGGATACCTGGAGGCCAACACAGAGGAAACCATAGCCAGCTCCCCGGAAAGCAGAGGCCCATCCTGGCAGCACTCCGCAAGATGCTGTATCGAATCCAGTCAGGCCCAAGATGGTAGGTGCCGTTGCAAGAAGCCCCAATCAAAGAAGGAAGAAAAGGCAGGAAACTCTGCTTCCAAGAAATTCCCTCCCCAAGCAATGAATATTCCACCCTGCAGTTCACAACTGTCAAGAAAAGTCAGAGATTCAAACTTCAAGCACTCTGTTTCTCTCCCTCCCTCTCTCTCTCTCTCTCTCTCTCTCTCTCTCTCTCTCTCTCAAGCTTGCCTGCTCTCACACCTAAAGAATATACTTTTAACAAACTTTGCTGGTTGTGCCCATCATCCACTGTGCTGTCTCTATCCTTGAATTCTGGCTCAAGAACCTTCAACAACATCTTTGAGACTGGCTGAGTCAAAGTCCCAAGGCTTGGGGTTTCCCCAGTTCAGCCTGCAACAAAATGAGCTCATTACAGTGGACCCTAAACTAAGGATAGTGTCCTTATGAAAAAAGATTAGGAGTCAGACATACAAAGAGGAAAGGTCAAGTAAAGACAGAAGGAGAAGATGGCCTATATCTACAAGCCAAGGAGAGAGGCCTCCAAAGAAATGAACTCTGCTAACACCCTAATCATATATTTCTTGCTACTACAACAAGAATATTAACTGTAATCATTGTTAGGATGAGCTCTGTTCCTCATGTTTTTAGACATTCATTTATTGATTTAAAAAGCCATTAAGTGAACACCTTTATGTTTTAAGCCTTGTGCTTATTATAGATACAGTGTGGGAAGCACACCACATATGACAACACTACTATCGTCATAATGATAAACCCCACACATCTGCCTATTGTCAAGGAATTTGAATTCTAATATGAAAGTGAATAAAATGACAGAAGTTAGTGAAAGACATTGCACGTTTTGAAGGAATGAAGCCATTTTTAAGGGATGATATCAAAATGATACTTTGACATGGAGCCTCACCTCCTGCTGTAGTCTCCTGGCATGAAGATGACTGGGGAGGAGGGATGAGGAAAGGATTTCCTGTGGAAGCCAAGCTGTAACTCATCAACCTTTTGGTAAAGAGGGTTAAAGGGGAAGCCATCTCAGGAAGACAGGTACCTGACAACAGGAGAGTTTTGTGGTTGGAGGGCTCCAACCTAGGACCCTCGGGCTAAAGAGATAAGAGCAGGACAGAAGGAGAGTTGTGGGCCAAGAGGCAGGAGCAGTAGGCTGAGTCCAGAAAACATGTAACCTTGCATGGAGTTGACTGCAGCCTACAGCAGGAAAAAATATTTTCCAATTTGTTGGGTATGGTTAATTTTCAACCTGTCAACTGTAATAATCTCTTTGAGTCAATGAAGTTCTCCTATATTCATTTGTAGTAATCAGTATCTTTCATTGCAAGGGGTTTTTAAGTGAATGTGAATTTTACCTAACTTCTAATTTCCTTTAGGAATCTAAACTCATTCAATATTTTCACGGGATGATAACTATAATCAAAGCAGAGAGCTTTATTTCATTTAACAAAGAATAGTCCTTCACAAAGGAATTGCAAATACCCTAATTAATGATTATTCTAATTGCTCTCCCTGTTGGAAGACACTATTTCCTGTTCTGTATTTAGCCAGGATAAACAAACTATGGTATCACCATCCCTCTTGTCCAGGACAGGAGCTATTTTATGTACATGCCATATTATTGTCATTAAGTCTGTTTTGCGTTCCAAACCCAGGCTTCAGATGGCACTGATGAATACTGCCCCCACCACCCCCATGCTGAGTACTGCTCTATGATGAAGTATGTATGTGTGCTGTGTTTCTGTGAGTTCAGTTTATAACTATACAACCTTCCTGAAGACTAAAAACTAAATGGTTCAATACTAGGTCTAATTTTTGTCTTTCAAGTTACTTAAATTAAAATAATTGTCTTAGATATTTGAAAATCAGGTTTTTTTCCTAAGTACATGAGCATTCGGCCCAGGTTCTAAAAGGAAGTAAACTTCTACACCATATAAACCTCTAACTGCCCAAGTCCGAAACTAGGGAACCAACACTGACATGTTTTTCTTTGTACACCTTTGCTCCTTCTTCATTATCCAAATTCCATTACGAAGTTTAACAATTAAAAAACTAAATACCTCACTGCATTGGATCATTTCCATTCCAAATATGAGGAAAGAAAACTTCTCTCTGGGATATAACCATGACCTTCTTATACCTGCCTTGAACACAGTGACTCTTGACAGCATCTGCACCTGGTGTGCTTTTAAGTTTTGCTTTAATTGGTCTAGAATCAGAGCCCTAGACAGGCACACTTTTAAAAGGTCCCCAGGTGGTTCTAAGAGCATTCCAGAACCATAGTCTAAGTCAGGAGTTTTCAATGTATGGTCCCTGGATCAGGGACAGAAGTATCACCTTGGGAACTTGTAAGGATACAAATTATCAGGAAATGCCTCAGATCTACTCAGTGTGGAGCCGAGCAATCTGTGTTTTGATTATCCTCAGTTAACTTGGACTGAAGCTCAAGATTCACCACTGACTCTCACACAGCTCTCCACTTTACGATCCATCAAAATGGTGTTAGAATCTTCTCTAAATATGAAGGACTGAAACGTATATATTAGATTGTACTAATTCTCTGCTCAAAGTTACTCACTGGCTTCTAAACTTCTTAGCCTGACCTGTAATTTCTTGGTGGGCTCTTCATGATGCTAGTTCAAGTTTTATTTTGGTCATAAGCATTATCAGTGGATTTATGATCTAATACCTACTTAATTTTCCCTAAATACATTACACTTACACACTCTACATCTTTGTACATTCTGTTCTCTCTGTTTTAAATGTCCTTTCCTACTCCTCAGTCTGGCCAAGAGTCTTCTTACATTAAGCCTCAGCCCAACTCATTATACCTTTTTGAAAGTCTTCTTAGATATCCTTGCAGACTAAGGGGTTCGTGCCCACATGCTGCCACCCTACCATTGGGAGTGTGAAAACCTACATCACAACAACCTCCTCATTTTACTCGACATGTCATTTATATAATTTTCTCCTTTCCTTGTTTGAGGACAGAAGTTGTATTTACTTCGCCTTTTGTTTAAAATTTATTTTTAATTTTTAAAAAGTAATCTCTATGCCCAAGATAGGGCTTGAACTTGTGACCCTGAGAGCAAGAGTTGTATGTTCTACTCACTGAGCCAGCCAGGTGTCCCTCCTTCATCTTTTTAACTGTAGCATTTAGTGTGATGCCTGAAACTGAAGATGTGTTTTAAAAGATTAAGTGAATGAAGATGACCCTAAATGTTTTGGAAATTTTTATTGGATGATGTGGTGTATCTCTTCTGAGCAAGAGAGTCTGACCATGAAGCACATATAACATCACAGATCTTAGTGAACCAGCAAAGCAATGCATTTTTTCTTCATGGGAAATCTCTTCTATTGCCACAGTACTTTATAACTTCCAAGACTTTTCACACATATTATCAATCACCTAGGAAGTAGGTCTAAATCTTCCCCTGTAACAATTTCAAGATACACAAATACTCCTCAATCACACATATTTTATTATTGTATCTCCTTCATTGTCTAAGCTACCACTATGTATATATGCTAGAAAGCTATTTGAATATCCTGCTTAGAGCTAGCCACTTCTTTTCCCAACATGCACACAAAAACCAAACAAGAATGACCTCAGAGGTCATCCATGCTAGCTTTCATCCATTTAGTCACCATTTATTAAGCATCAATCACTAAAAATTTTGCTTACTACACATGATATATAAATAACAGTAGTCACTGTGTAAATAAACTCACAGCCTATCAGGAGAGACAGTCCTGTAAACAAGTGAATTAAAGGCCAGAATTAAGCACAATAGAAGAAAATCAGCCACAAAACTCTCAGAATTAAGAAAGAGGATGACACAGTATCCACTCTGCCTTGATGTAACGAGGCTTTGTTTTCCTACCAAATAGCCATTTTGGAACTAGCATGATGTCATTTCACCTTCTCTGGCCTTTATTCAAATTTCGTTTAAGGAATATTCTTGATCTTCAAAGCATAACAGACATGTTTTATTTTATGAGCAAACTTATTAGCTAAGGATGTGAAAGGATTCACATTCATTCTAATTAACATTAAATGACACTCTCCCAATGAATAAGATGTCAAAAATCATGCTAATAATTGCAGTCGATGAAATGAATGCTCTGCTCTTGGGCTGCATGAATATTTTCACTCATTAATTGACTACCAATATCAAGAAACGCACACGTACCTCAGGACAGAGGAAGCAGAACCATAATGTAATATTTCTTACTAATGCCTACGAATAGGTAGCAATTTAATTTCAAATTATTGAATATCTTGGCCCTGGGACTCAGATACACAGATTTTTGTGATTTTCAATGAGAATTTTGGTTTATGTATTGAACTTACTGAAATCTAAAATTTCCTAAGTTTTCAAATTTAGGCTAGAGAGGAAATAGGGCCCAATGCTTTGAAAATGTTCTCTTTAAATTCTGGTTTATATAACAATGACCTGCGCTTACTTTAAAATGATATCTAAGCAATAGATTCTTCCTTTTCTTTTCAGAGGGAGTAAATTCAGGGGAATGTTAAAATCCTATCCACTAACAAAAAGCAATTCCCAGCTCTGAAGTTACCTGTTTTAGGTGGATAATACCCTTATCTTACAACTCACATATTGAACCTCTGTGTTTTACTTTTCTTATAACACACACACACACACACACACACACACACACACACACCATGAAACCTGGGTTTCCTCTTAAAGGAAAATAAAAACTCCAAAATGGCTCAAAATGAATTTTAACAACAGAATTCATTGCCAGATATTCATTCTCCTTCTATGTACAAACTCTGCACTTCCTTTAACACCCATGGGAATTTATATTTGGAAGAATTTTGAAGCTAACATAAGCATATACCAGATATATAGGTAAATGAATATCTACAGCAACTGATTATGTTATTTGCTAAAAAAGACATCATATTCAGAATATATGTATACAATTCTAATTGTTTTTCACAATGTCAAAGATACATGGCATATTACTCCATTAGTTTCCTTTTTCTACCTGTGTTATAAAAGGCACATTTTTGTTAATTTCAGGTGCTGAAGATTCCCAAAGGCAATTTGTATCTGGGTAACTCATTTTAACATAAACAATTAAAACATACATGCAAAATGTAAATGCATTGTGTATCTGGCCTATAGGCTGAATACCCCATGACATTATCAGAACTCTGTGTGTATACATGCATAATTATATTTTTAAAAATTATCTGATATTTTTTTCCAACAATATTATTTCTAAAGTATTAGACGTCATTATCAAATGGTTTAAATGAAATGAAGTTAATGGGTAACTGATCACTCCTTCCATCACTTTTGGATATGAATTAATTCATCACACATTTAGTGACCTTCTTCATAGTATATAATAATATTCTAAGCTCACTGAGAAAACAAATATAAGATATGATTTGCAACATCCAGAAAAAGTTAATATAGTAGTGGAGATAAAATAATTAATCAAATTATAATGCAAATCATACATACTAAGTTACCACATTTGTGAAATAGGGATGGTAATACATTGTTTTACCAAAATTTTTCCCAGAATTAAATCATGTACAAGAAATGTAATCACCATTATCATTTATTAGAAAGAATGGATATACACAAATTAACTATTCAGCAGCAGAACCTGATTTAAAGAAGCCATGATGAGAATTCAACTACCCCCTATTTCTTATTCATTGTCTATTTTTAAATTTTCAAAATTGTACATATTTCTGCAGTGTGGTCCCCAAGTGGAAGAATGCCTTTAAGTTTAATTTGCATAAAACATATCCTTTAAAAGATTATTCAAGGCCTGGATTATTTTCTGGTTCTAAAGTTCATTACTTTTGGCATAAGAAGATTACAAGTTGGCCAAATCTGTTTGAGTTGAAGACAGAACAATAAGGTATGCTTTCATTAAGAAAAAATTAATCACAGACCTATTGTCGTACACTGTCAGGGATAAAATGAGTCTGTATCATGTCTTTTCCTTGGTTAAAGTCTTCCAAGTCAAAACAAATTGTCATAATGTCCCATAAAAACCTTTTATATACAAATAATGTACTCAAAGATAAAATATTAAAGAAAAAGTTATTACATTAGTTTTGCAGAAACTCAATTTCACTTTGAAATTGGGTCAGAGGGCCTACTACTTCAGTAAATCAATATCATCACTCAAGCTAGTTTATCTCATAAAATGCCTGGGTGTACCAGATGTAAAGATTTCTGTAATGTGTGATCAGTATGTTCACATAATGCACAAAATACAGTTCATATTCACTGGTCAGTAAAACACTCATAAACATGGTTTTAATGCAAAAAAGTTCCACCTAATAAATATGGATAGGCTGTTAGACTGACTCAAAGGAAGCTATTTTTCTTTTAAGAGACCCTCTGATTCCATGTGTTTGAGTCATTCAACAGACATTTGTCACCCTGAATTTGGGCACATGTGCAATGGGTTCTATGCTTGTGCACATAGTTACCCAGCAACTAACTTTCCTTTTATAAATTAGCTCCATTCCAGATTAAAACAGATGAAAGGTTTCCAGTCATTGTGGCCAGACCTCAGGGTGGAAAATGAGCTCAGGAAGGCAGCTATTTGAAACTGAATACTCCCTGGAATGGACATTCCGTTCTAAGTCCCCTTCAGGGAAACTCCAACAATAGCTCAGGCAGAAGCAAACAGTTGTCTTCCAGGTAGTCCAAGCCAACCATTCACTTTCTTAGCAATCTGTCCTCAGACACCCAACCAGAAACTTAAAACTCGTGTCCCACATCAAAGAAGACCAGACACAGTATGCACATACTGTATTAAGAGAAGTGATTCACCTAATTTCTACCCTCCCTGAGTCTCTATCACTTGGTATTAATTTGAAAACTCTGAAGAGATCTCAGCTTTGCAGTCCCTCAAAGGAATCCCCAGAAGCCAGGTTTCTTTTTTAACTAGAATCTTTCTTCCCAAACTAAGAAAAAAATTGGGATAACAAATTTCAGAGATAAACCAAAACTACCACTGATGACATGCAGGATCTAAATTAAGCAACAAACATTTTAGTCTGAGGTTTATTAACTTTTACAATTCACTGAGCCCTCAGGAAAAAAGTAATGTACTTAAGAATTATCCTACTCCGTTTTATTATCAGGTGTGTGTATATGTGTGTGCACACATTTCAGTAGAATAATACATGCCAGTTTTCACTGTTAGACAGGAGCCATTTTTACCCAGGACACAGCAGTTCCAAAGACCTAGTGATTTGATGACTGAATAACAGACAAATGCTGTGGCATTTCATCATTCATATATGTGCCTGCAAACAAGGCGGCACAAGTAATCCATAGATAACACACACAAACCCTTCTGTCAAAGAGCAACCTGGCAGTGACAACAGAGGACATAATTACTTGCAGAGAATTATCTACAGTGAGTTTTCAATAAGAACATAAAAACCATATCTTGACCAAAAGCAGTCAGGAATGTTTTTTTTAATGACATTCTATAAGCAAACACTAAAATCACGAATAGAAATTGCTGGTAGAAGATATGTGGGGATAGGGGTTTTTGTAAGAACATTCCAGGAAGTGGGAACGAGTCATAGGTATAAAATTACAGGACTTATTTGTGGACCCACAATTTTATGGCTAGGGAGAAGTGTTCACGGTGGGGAAAAGCAGAAAAAAAGAGACAAGAGCAAGTGCCCTACTATAAAGCATCATGGGTGCTGGGGCCCTGGATTTTACCCTGTAGCTAGAACATTCTCTATAGGACGCTAAGCTACAGGCACAAGATCTGATTTGTGCTTTAGAAACATGATTGGGGTAACAATTGTTCAACAATATTACTAGTTAAAGTAATAGAAAGCAAAATAAAATGTGAACACCTTGCTGCTCACGAAGGAACTCCTATTTCTCATTTCTAAAATAACTTGTGAAGCAACATTACTATTCGTAATATTTTTGTGAGAAGAATCAATATTAAATATGCTCAGCTCAGTACCAGGCACTCAATAAGTAAATATTTAAGTACTGGCTTGTCCATGATGATTTTTCATGATAGGCAGAGTCAGGCTGGAAACTCACATAGTTTCTGGTCTTGTCCAGTTACCATGTCTATGGACCAACATAATTTCTAAAATGCCAGCCCTTCTCATACAGGCCTTTTTGTCATAAACAACCTGAAGCACAGTACCTCACAAGGTAGGGCATTGAGAACAAGGCTTAAATCACAATGACATTTTGTTCAATAAGTGATGCATGTTCCTGGATAATAGAAAGGGATTGCATTCTAGTGGGTAAGAATTAAACCATCCTTTGTCTGTACCCTAAGTGGTGGATTTATTAATTCACAAGACTTATCTGTTGATTAGGTCTGGTGATGATGCACTGGCCTTTAGGACACTGAGGGCTTGTTATATGTTTAATGCTGTACTTAAAAAATATTCTGAAGTACAGATTCACAGGAGGATGTAAAGAAATATGCAGGGATATCTTGGGGCAACCCCCATCCCACCCCCCACCATGCTGACACCTTGGATAACAATAGTTCAATGTCACAATTGGGAAATTATCAGTATAATCCGCACAGTTTCTTCAAAAGTTTATCACTTAGACATGAACTCGTTTGTGTCCTATGCATGTGTGCGTAGGTATGTACAGTGTTATCAAGTGTGGCCCTTGTAAAACAAATGCCACCATCAAGACACAGCATGGGTTCATCACCAAAGGCTCTCTGGCAGCGCCCCTACGTAGAACACCTCCCCCAGTCCTAACTCATGTGCGCTTGAAGTCTATGAGAATTGCTGTACTGTCAAAAAAAAAAAAAAAGGTCTTTGTTACATACTTAATGGTCAGTGTCACTTTTCCTCTAATACATGTTAAAGTGAAATCACTATTTCTTTATATACAGACATGTATCACAAAGCTCTTCTACATTATAAAGACAAAAGATCTCTTCTACAAGAGATAGACCAGCAAGGACAAGGAAACAAAAGAGTAAACAAGTGATTTTTCCAGGATATCCACAGATAAGTCCAATGATAGAAGTAAGGCAGCAAGTGTAAGAGACAGGAAAAAAGAGATAGGCAAGTATGGAATCAAGGCAGACTATCTTGGTGTAAAGAATGCAGGACACTGAGAAGTGCCATTGAGAGTCTGCAAAGATAGATGAAGAAAAAAAAAATATCTGGTTATAAACCAGAAAAACAAAGCCAAACAAAGAACTAAGAGATTTGAGTAAAATGGAGTATAGGAAATCAGAGAAGAGACTAAAACCCAATGACCAAAATCGAATCTTCATTAGACACGAACAGACATTTCTCCAAAGACGACATACAAATGGGTAACAGATGCTTGACATCACTCATCATCAAGAAACTATAAATCAAAAGAACAATGAGATACCATCTCACACCTGTCAAAATGGCTAAAATGAACAATTCAGGAAACAACGGATGTTGGTGAGGATGTGAAGAAAGGGGGACCCTCTTGCATTGTTGGTGGGAATGCAAAGTGGTGCAGCCATGTGGAAAACAGAATGAAGGGTCCCCCCAAAAGTTAAAAAGAGAACTACCTTAAGACCCAGCAATCACACATCTAGGTATTTATCCAGAGGACACAGAAGTACAAATTTTAAGGGACACATGCACCTCAATGTTTATAGCAGCATTATCAATAATAGCCAAAGTATGGAAAGACCCCAAAAGTCCCCTGACGAATGAATGGATAAAGAAAAGATGGTATATATATATATATATATATATATATATATATATATATATAT
>NC_043717.1:27024821-27056442 GCF_006229205.1 Suricata suricatta
TAAGATAACAATCGAGGGGGAGGCAAACCATGAGAGACCTTTAACTATAGAGAACAAATTGAGGGTTGCTGGAGGAGAGGTGGATGGGGGGATGGACTAAGAGGCAATAAGGAGGGCACTTGTGATGAGCACTTGGTATTGTATTTAAGTGACGAATTACTGAAATCAACTCCTGAAACTAAATACACACACACACATACACACACACACACACAGCACAATCACCATTATTTGTTTATATACATTAAGCTTTGACCAGAACTAAACTGCTTTTGCTGTCATATAAAATGCAATCAAATTATTATTATAACAACATGGTCATATATGTAAATGGCTATTAATTATAGCATGCAACAAAATATTACACACTCACTATATTATTCAAGAACAGTTCTGTGCTTAGTTTTGGAAACAATGGTTATAAAACCAACTGAGATATGTGTGTTCACGGAACTTACCATGTACTCTGAGCAATAATCACACACACACACATGAATATGTATACATATATATGTATGCGGAAGTTTCTGGACAAAGAGAAAAGCCTATGCAAACACCGTATGTTAAAAAGAAGTGGGGCCTATTCAAGGAACAGAAGAAAAGCAGTAAAGTGGTAAGGCAGGAAAAGTATTATAGATGTGACAGGAAAGGAAGACAGTGTTTAGATCTTGTTTTATTTTGTTTTGCTTTCCTAGCAATGAGCAGAAGCTACCAAAGCGACTAAATGTGCACTAATATTGTCAAACTGAGATGACTGGATATTTCAGAGAATAGATTAGAGGGGATGGGGAAGAGGCAATGCAAAAAACCCGAATGGCTCCTGCTGTCAAAATCCTAGGAAGTGAAAGCTACTTGGGCTAGGCTAATGGTAAAGGAGAGGAAAATAAGTGGATGAAAGGATACTGGGGAGATAAAACACAAGTAGTTAATGGTTTAGACACAAGTGGTTGAGAGATAGGAGTTTCAAGGATAGAATAGATTTCAAGAGCTTGTGAAACTGGAATGGTAGCACCATCCAGTGATAAAGGGAACAATGAGAAAAGATCAGATTTTACTGACAGACAAAAAGTTTTGTTTGGGGCACTTAGAGTAGAGGTGGATTTGTGACATACAAATGGAGATGCCAACAAGGCAGGTGAAATTGTAGTTCTGTAAGTTACTAGAGAAATACGAGCTAGAGGTATAACTTGGTTAGCTATCTGCACATACGTGTTAGTAAGTCACGGGCGTGGGTGCAATGACCAAGGAAGGGATTATAGAGAGAGAAGACATTCATGCTGAGAGTGAGCCCTGAGAAATCCTACTACTTAAAGGCTGAGTAGAGAGAATTAGCCAGTAAAGTAGACTGAAAAGAAATGCCCAAAAAGAAATGGGAATGAAGCCAGGAGAGTGCAATGCACAAAGCTCAAGGATACAAAACATTTTAAAAAATGGATAAAATGGTCAGAGATGAGCTTAAGAAAGCAGATGCACATTTTCTCAATTAGTTTTCATGACATGACATTCTATATTTTACTTGAACTACATTGAGTGGAGTTTGAAAAAAATAACGAAATCATAAAATTTTAAAAATATATCAATATCTAGTCCACATGATGGATATAAAGAACAGAGAGGTCACATTTTGGGGTTTTTTTTGTATTTATCATTCTGTGACTGTATGATATAGTCCCACTTATCCCATTTTCTTAAAAAGATTATCAAAAAATCCCACTAATAGTTATCTCTAATGTTTAATATTAAAATTAAATGACTAATGGCTTCTTAAGGCATAAATAATATATTAAACCACAACTGCCTATTATACTTGGGAAGTGACTTGGATATAGATTTTTTTTCTTTTTCCAACTGTGTTGCAGTGTTTATGTTTTCTCAGTAGAAGCATTATTTTCAGTTGTATTCCAGTAATATTTATTGATTTTGTAGTATTAGTCAAGCCTAACATTTTTATAGGCAAACCATTTAATTTCTAGATTGTGTGTGCGTGTTAGAGAGAGAGAGAGGGAGAGAGAGAGAGAGAGAGAGAGAGAGAGAGAGAGAGAGAGAGAGAGAGAGAAAGATTCATATTAGTAATACTTAATACTCAATAGTGCTTTGTGCATATAAGGTACTGTCAATAACTGCTCACATAGGTAGATTAATGCCTTATTAACCCTTGTCTATGCATCACCACCCCTTCTACTCATTCTCTAATTCACATCCCCATATGCCCATACCCTAAGGACTATTTATAGAGGTAGATTCTTTAGTGAAAACCTCCATAACCACATCATCCACAAGTAATCATTTGTGGCTGATTTGTAGCATGCTCTGTAACTCTCTTCGACATATTACAGTAGTTGTATTTACATGCGTGTGTGTGTTGAGTGTGGCACGCACCTAGAATTATAATCTCAAAGAAGACAAAGATTATAGCAGGTGTTCACCAATGTTTAGCTATAAGCAAATAAGAACGTAATGGCAAAAAAGGTGCTCAATACCATACTAATATTCCACCTAGTCCTACTTCCCTACAGCTAACTGATAAGTACATTACACTCATCCATTACTAAATTTCAATTACGCAAGTGCCTTCTATCTCTTCAGTACAATTCTAGTTTTATTTAAACTGAATTGTCAATGTTTTCTAAGTATTTTTACCATTTTTCCAGATTTAAGAATAATCAATTTTACTAATGGTTCTCAAGAAATTTTAGATATTTCTCCAATAAGCATCTATATTAACTAAAATAGCATTAAATAAAGTGCAAACTTACCTTGTCATATCTGTGCAATTCTGTATTCTCCAAAGGATGATTTTTCATATTGCTTAACAACTCTGACTGAGCAATTGAAATTCAGACTATGATAAATGTTTTACACTGAAGTCTCATTTCATTATACAGCAGTCAGTTGAAATGGGGTTTCCAAAGAAGGTATTTTTAGGAAGTGCAGAGTACAGGAAAAAGCTGAATATATTACACAATTTAAATATTTATTGAAGCTTTTCTACTAAGGCAACATTTTGGTGATATCTCACAGAAATAGCAATCTGGGAAAGAAAATTAGGGGTAAATAGATGGCAGACACTGTGGAAACCAAGACACCTGGTATTATAAGTAAGATCCTCATTCATAAAGTCATTAAATGGGACAGTAAAAGAACACTCCTCTTTACTGAAATATTAGTTTCCTTAGGATTTTATCACTCTACCTAGATGCTTCTTTGATAATTTTTTGGCATGCTCTTGTTTTCCATCTTGAATTCCTGACCTCCTTCTCACACTCCATGACCTTTCTAGTTGGTCTCATCCATCCTACATGGCTCACATATCAAGTCCTTAATAATGACTGTGTTGCTAGGCTCACAGTACACATGCTCTTCATAAAAAATTCAACACCCACATCCCCAGTCCTTCCTATCGTTCCAGCTTTCCTTCAAGTCTTCTTGTAAATGGCACATTTATCCACTCACTTCTACACGCCATGGAGGACAACACAGCCAACTCAACGCCAATTCCTATTTATTCAATCTCATAACTAAATCTTGGATAAATCCACTTCTATTAACTCCACTGTCACCATTCTCGTCAACACCACCTTCTTCCCCAGCAGAAGCTGCCAGATTGATAGTCCTTCATCTACTTTTAACACTTCCTAATCCCTTCTTCACCAAAGTGACATCAAGGAGAAAAACTACACAAGAATGTTTCTATCACTGCCCTAAAAGGCTGTCCAATGATCTTAATATAAAGAAAAAAGAATCATCCCCATGGGTTCTAAGCCTCTGAGTGATTCGATCCCAACTCACCATTTTAGCAGTAGGCATGTTCCAAACTTGCCCTGACTTACTATACTCTCGGAAAATTCACCTTCTTTTAGTTCTTTCTTCATACCAAGTTTTATCTTGACATATGTTGTTCCCTCAGAACGTAGACATTTTTCCGCACGATTTTCCCCGTTGACCACTATTCCCCAATCCGATTCTTCTTTGTGTTACTCTGCATGTAATTTTTCCTAGGAATGTCTCCCCAGCTTACTACTAGTGTACATGTCACTATTATATATTCTTATAACAATGTGTGCTTTATTCTCTAGCCCTTATCACAAATGCAATTTAAATACCCTCTGTGTGTGTGTGTATATGTATATATATTTGTATACATTTATATATTTGTATACATATATATGTGTGTATATATATATATAATCTCTCCTTAATTCTAATCTCAGTGATTTCACTTGTTTAGAACATTATCTCCAGAGAAGAGCACAGTTCCTGGCACAAAGTAGACACTCAATACATATTAGTTGCGTGAATAAATGGGTGAGTAAAAACATTTGCTTCTTTAAACAATGGTCACCCAAACCCAATACGATACAAACTTTACAGAGTCACTTCTTTTGCTACTTTTATTTCTGAGTCAAGAGCAATTCTATTTCCAGACATTTAAAGTAAAACACTGCAAAATCTACAGGTTGAGTGCAGTGAACTCTGATAACACTCGGTGCTCTTTGACACAGCTCATTAGAGATGGAGTGTGTACACCTAATCCAACGGAATCCTCTAGCTCTTCAGCAGCTGTTCACATGGCTCCTGACCTGCCCTTCAGGCTCTACTAAAACAGGATTCCCCAGCTGTCTGAGCTTCCAGTAAGCTCTTTCAGTTAACCAGCTACAGGCCAACATTGCTTATATTGGTTGCATTCTCCAGAGCTAGATTTTCCCTTTTCCTTCCAAGTTGTTTTCCAATATATGGGAGCCATTGGGACTCACCACTTTCATAGATAATTTTATCAGTTCCTCAGCCCTTTTGCTAACATTATCTCTAATACTGACCTCCCTGGCATCAGTATAAAAAGGAATTCCTCAACTTGCCTCTGATGAAAATATTTGGACAGTTCTGATTCTGTGATTTTTCTCTTTCTTATTTCTTTAGTTTGACCTCATACAGTTTCCAAAGCTAAATATCTGTACTTGTAACAGTGTGCTGACTCCCATGCCCTTTAACTCAGCACTTAGCTGAGGCTAAGGTAGTACCACGGCTGTAATCTGATAAAGGAGCGGACAAGTTGTGTGCAAATAAAGATGGGTGCCAAGAATGAGCAAAAAGCCACTGATGTTTATGTCCTTTTATAGTCCTGATTCAATGACCGTCTTAGCCAAAAACAGATCGGAAGGGTGGGGGCAGCAATTTAAAACAAAACAAAGCAAAAGCCAAGGAGAGAGCAAAAACATTAAAAGGATAACGCCTTCATTTTCCCCCATGAGACTATTATGATGCTAATCATGCTCAATTAATACTGTTCTTTACAAAACCTACATTAAATCACAGTGGTAGAGACAGACACTTAACAGGTGAAAATAGACTGGCAAAATATTTTCCATTAAGTTGGCATATGTGAATTCCTTGCTTGCTGCAATGCCAATGAATGGGTTGAGAATTTCTTAAATATAAACTGAAAGCATGACAATTCAAACATCTATTTTTGTAAATTTTTTAAAATATCAACATTTCTGATGGTTAAGCATGGCTTTTATCATACACTTTAATATTCCTATTTATTCAACCAAATTACCTGCTAAAATTACCTACTAAAATAAATAAAATAATAAACCCAAATAAGCAAAGTTAGGAGCAAATCTCTTCCTCAGAATCTTGAACAGTAACATAAGGTTATTTTTAACTAGCCCTAGTTATATTCATATTTCAAAATTGATGTATAAAAGACCAATTTCCCAAGAATTTAAATTTATGGAAAATATTAACTTAAAATTATATGGAATAAAAGTGTTGAGCTGGAAGTTCCAGAAGAATCATTTATGAACAACAAAAACAAGAGTGGCATTAACATTTTAACAGCAAAGCAATGACAGTTCCATTCCAGTTAAAGGATAATTGTCAATTTGCCCCCACCTTCCATTACTGAAGAATGGCGTGCATAATGACAAAGCAAAAGTGAGGCACTGAGGCAGAAGGCAAAAGATAATAAAGTAGATAGGGAAAAAATTGATTTCCAAACTCAATCCAGACTGCTAGGAACACTTCTTTCTCAGGTCTTAATATCATTACATATACTATGCAAAATCCTTCCAGGGATTGTAAGACCAGAGAAAATCACCCTATGAGTTCTTTCACCTATTAAAATCCCCAGGTATTTTGAACACACACTGTTAGATAAGATTGAGCAAGGAGTTGAACAGACATTGTTTTTTAAAAATTTCAGATTGGGGCGAGTAGGTGGCTCAGTCAGTTAAGCTTCTGACCTCAGTTCAGGTCATGATCTCACAGTTCGTGGATTCAAGCCCCACGTCAGGCTCTAGTTCAGAGCCTGGAGCCTGCTTCAGATTCTGTGTGTCTTTCTCTCTCTGCCCCACCCCTGTTCATGCTTTGTCACTTTATCTTTCAAAAATGAATAAATGTAAAAAAATTTTAATTGCAGACTAAGTAGGGGTGCCTGTGTGGCTTAGTCAGTTAAGCACCAGACCTCAGCTCAGGTCGATCTCATGGTCTGTGAGTTCAGTTCCGCTTTGGGCTCTGTGCTGACAACTCAGAGCCTGAAGTCTGCTTGGAGGTCTTTGTCTCCTTCTCTCTCTGCCCTTCCTCCAGTCCTGCTTTGCCCCTCCCTCTCTCCCTCCCTCCCTCTCTCTCTCTCTCTCTCAAAAAAAATAAGCATTAAAAAAAAGTAACAAAAAAAATGGCAGCCTAAGAAGAAGGCTTGAGCAATGCCAGAGGGAGTATTGCCTTTTGGTTTTGTTAATGGGCATGGGCAAGAAGTTGTGTCACCTTAATATTAGGACTCTCTTACGCATGGCATGAGCAAGGAGGGCCATTTTGCTCTCTTCATTCTCATTCTGTCTGTTGCCTATTAAGAACTGAGAAATTTAAGTCACCTGTTAACACCAGAGCCAAGATTTTTGTGTCCCCCACTCCTGCCCCATATCCATGGCAGTAGTCTTGAATGGAGAAAAGAGGGAGACCATGTTGTTCCTGAGAGTTAATATTCCTTAATCTCTGGAGAGACCCCTGGTTTTAAAAAGGTACATGCAAAATTATATTATGCTGTATGGGAAAAATTGGCTCTTTAAACAACAAAGTTGAGAAAAAAGTAAACCAAATTGTTTTAGCTGTTCATCTTCTAATTATAGTTTACTTAAGAGTGATTCACAACGAACAGGGTTACTGTCTCCTTCAAGACAGGGTATGAAAATCTCTAAAAGACACATTCATTTTTAATATTAACTAGAGGGAGCTGGAAATTTTACAAAGAAAAAGACTTTAAGAAAACTGCTACATGTTACCTAAGTAGACAAAATCTTCCCAAATTGGCCAAATAAGAAATTACACACACTGCCAATTTAACTTTCCTGTCTGTATGTAAATTAAACTTCAGAACTTCAAATATGTGTTATGAATATTACTCTGTCAATACTGTATAGAGTGAAACTTCGAGAAGCTTAACTAAGATGTGTTTAAGTGAGGCCAAAGGTGAAGACTGCAAGATGTTTGTTTGC
Organism: Suricata suricatta; assembly: GCF_006229205.1. Taxonomy (NCBI): domain Eukaryota; kingdom Metazoa; phylum Chordata; class Mammalia; order Carnivora; family Herpestidae; genus Suricata; species Suricata suricatta. Next base: position 27,032,315 of record NC_043717.1, read on the forward strand.
TTGTTTGTGTTGGGAGCCTTAGTGGGCTGACTGGAGCGTACTCACCAAAGAGAAGCGTTTTCATGAAATTCTCCTAGAGAACTTGATTGCATTTAGAAAAATAAAAAGTCTGCTCATTTCCCATACTGGAGCCCATGACCCTCCCAACAGAATGTTCCGCTATGAGTCAAGTGCCTTGATAACGGAACACAAATCTCCTAGGACTATAGGACTTTCTGACTTTCTCAGAAAGAAAACCATTGCCTCCCTCTGAATCCAATCAAAACCTGAATGTGCTTTAGAAAAATAAACCAAGGTCATCATTATTCTTCTTGTTGTGATTTGGCCTGCCTTCAAATTACATACTCTGTATATCTGAAATAACTGCACCGCCTCCATTAACTGAGTTTGCCATCATTTTAATCAATGTATCTTTTCAGAATGAAAGGCAGAAATGTCAAATTCCGACCATTATACATTCTTTTAACTCTCTCATCTGCATTAAAGAAAAGCCTGTCTTTGAGAAATAACGTATACTCTAAAGAAACATAACTAGCATCAATTTCATTTTAAAATGTAACTGGGAAAAGCTTCAACAACCACCAATCTCTTCATATGGAGGTGGTTTCCCATGAAGCTTTTGAAGGTTAAGACTGGAGGCCCATTGCTTACATGGGCTCCTCCCAAGGTCCTACCTGGTTTTGTATCCATAATTTTGTATGGTTTTTCCTAAAAGACTCCATGCTCTCAAATTATAAAATCCCAGGGCGTTTAAAACCTGAGTCTGCTCCTTCCATCATGGTTCATTATATTTTGTTAGACAGAGTACAATTTGTCAATTTCTTACAAAATGATGTATGTCTAAAATAGAAAATGAACAACATGGACAGAAAATTGTCTTCAAAGAAAGGTTAATTTCCAATGAATTTTCCATAGATTCCGTACTCTGATTTAAATGTGTAAGCAAGCATTTATATAAAAATATATACTCACACTAAAATACCATGTTTCCTATATTTGCAAAGGAAGAAAGAATAGTTTAATAAAAAATATGATAAATCATTTTTAATAAGTTAGAGAGAGACTGCTGTGGAAAGTGGAAGGGGAAGAAAAGTTTGGGAAATCGCTTTGTTTTATTCTGGTGATAAAGCCATGATGAGAGATAGTAAAATAGAAATTTTAAAAACCCTGACTTTTCCAAGACAATGAAGATTTAAATCTCTTTTATTAAATCACACAAGTGGTTAGGAGCCTGACAATTTGTTTTTCATGTAACAAATGACTTGAACTACAAGGATTTCAAATGAGTATTTTAGAACTAAAGAGGAATCTCTGCCCAAATTATGAATTTGCATTTCAGTACTGTCTAGCTGGGGTAATACATTTTTTCCCTTAGCAACGTAATATTTGAGCAATTCTAAAAGTAAACAATATTTTTGTTAATACAGTGATCTTCTAGCAACTACTTTCATTAAAAACGAACCACAGTCACTTGTTAAAGTTTTCCAAACAAAGGTAATTAAAAAAACATATTCAAATGTCAGTACATCCAAAAGAAGTATGTCTGCTGGTCAAAGCTAAAGTACAGGAGAACTGCATGAATGTCTTCATATTCTCCTAACAAACCCACTGTCATGGAGCCTATGATTACCTGATAGCTTTAAAATGTGCTTTAATAAAGTCCTTCAGAGCTTGTCCTCAAAAAGTTAGCTTTCTTCAAATTCATTAAGAATTTAAAGCAACTTGAATATCCATGCCAAAGCAGAGAGTAACTTTACCTCACTTCATTACAGAGTTGCAGCTTTGCTATTTTTCCAAAATCACTCTGTAAACTGGTTTATGGTTTTCATTGTGGAGGTCTATCAATTGATCAATCAATATGTGTATATTGCAAAGAATATATGCTTTTGTATTTTTGTAATAGTAGTAAATGGAATGGTTTTCCAGCCAGAAAGCACTTCTGAGGCTCACCAAATACATTAGAAAATAAGGAAATTTCATTAAACGTGTTTGCCATAAAATCTAGTAGCACCTAATATCAATCAATCAATAAAGGCCCAATGTTGTTTTTTTTCCCACAGTTTTTTTCTGAAGCCAGAGTTCTGTTGTGACCTTTCAATAGAAGTTTTCAAGAATCACTTATGTGAAGATATTTACTTTCTTCATTATTAATTATAGGCATCGCCATCAAATCTCTTTCAGACTGGTTATAATCCACCAGTCAAAGGCAAGGGGGGGAAGATAATCCCCTTCATCCATCTCTTTGAGACACTTTGTACTCCTCATGTATTATTTCTATGTATTATTTTTACTATTGTGCCACAGACAATTTTTAACTTTTTCATTAGTCATCATGCCTTTCTTAAATAAACAAAATAGATGTACTTTATATAAAAGCCAAACTAAAAAGACTAACTGAAAAGTTAGGTCATGCTAGATATGAAACAGCATGGTGACCTTAGTGTGAAATGATTAGAAGTCCCTCATGCTTTTATGTTGTGTTCTCAGCAAAAGTGCCTGGTCATTTGCCAGCAGAGATTATATCATTTTTTGAAGGAATTTTCATGATACGCTACAGAAAAGAATATTCACAACACTAAATATAATATGAGAAAAATAACTTTTAAATTAAATATTTCTGCCTCCATTTATCCATGACAATTCATTTTGTTTTTATTTTTTTTCTCCAATATGTGCTAGATAGAATTTTTCTAACCTTGGGGTCTCAACGCATTATTCCCATACCACAATCATTTCATTTAGAAGATACGGTAGGCCAGTGCCCCACACGTACCATTACTGAATAGAGAAGTGTCAAGATAATAACTCAGATATAGAAACTATTTCACAGCAATTAAAATAATTTGTTATAAATACTCCAGGCCAGTTACCCATATTCTATTACTTTAGTGGTTTCTTAAATAAAAAAATATCTGCTTGATTGTATTTGCAGAGAAAACACTTTAAACTCTACCTAGTTTCTCCTGAAAAGTTTTCCCAGTGAGACACATGTACACCTGCATATGTATAGATATGTACAGTACAGAGGAGATAACATTTGTGCTGATTCACAGACCAGTATAATACTTTAAAAATCAAACTGCCTAATCAGTGAGCTTGCTACAAATTAAAAGTTATGCCACTGGAAAATATTTTCAGTTACTTTGTACTTACAACACTCTTCTACTTCTTCCCACCAAAGCATCTGGGGGACAAAAAGTAGGTATCAAGGCAGCAACAAAAATCTTGGTAAATTTTCTCCCAACTTAAGTGCTCCGATAGGTTTAGGAATGATGAAAAATCAATCAACTTCAGCAGCCTTTAAAAAAAATAACACTTCACTTTTTCCTATTCGTCTTTCTCTGAAGCCAATTGCCTCCAAGATGAGTCCTCTAAGGGCAAAGTGAGTGATCCCAACACTGAGTGAGTCAACGGAGTAACTGATGCCAGGATTCTGTAGAGGCCCCTGGATATTTCAAATTCCAGGACCTGCGCAGAAGCAAGTGACCCGCCTTCTCTCTCAAGTTAGTTTCCCATAATAGGACTGCCCATGGTCACTACAAATAAGGCTGTGCTGCTAGCATGGCAAAGCCCTGTGAAGTCAAATAATGTTCAAGTGTGTTCTGATTAATATGCAAACCAGAACAGCACAGTGGACATAGTACTTGCTCTCACAGGCTTCTAAACATAAAAATTCTTCAGTAGATAAAACTACAACACTTTCTTAAGTTCTATGCACATTTCTAAAATAGCACAGCAGAAAATCCTAATTCAGAATACACTTTTAAACGCTGTTCCTGTTTTTACTCTCAACAACACAAAAATTTCACTCCACCGAACAAAAAGAAATGAATGCCCAGAATAATCTCTGCATTCGTTATGTATCCCCTGTCTACCAAACTTAATTTCTACCCTGGGGATCTTGTCAGAAGTCATGTATTGATGATGCCAACAGTCTGATTAAGGGAAGCAACAGCAAAATGTAGCAGCTGAGCTCTGAAGGCCGAACGAGTATAGCTCTCAGGGGACAAGGTTCCTCTGCTAAAATAGAGAGTACTCTTATAATTGAATCAAGAAATCTTCCGAAAACGCTAAAATCTCACAGTACCTTATGAGGAAGCCTTACTAACAAATTACTCTCTCTTCAATTTCTTTGCTGGCAGTGATTAAAATACCATTCTCATAGACACTGGGTTAAATATTAATTACTTAAGGGTTCTCAAAAGAAGTTGTCTCTACTAAATGGACACAGTTGTAATAGGCCACTGGGCATGTTTGTAAGTGATTCTTTGCCAAAAGAAGACTTCTGTATCTTGTTTTTAATGCAACAGGTGAACCTAATATTTATGAGAAACACTGGTTTCATTTTTTAGAAAGATACTTGTTTTGTAGTAATAATCTCCGCTAAAATTATTTGAGTACTTTTATAATAGCATTTGTTGAAGTGACAGACTCATTTTTCTATGCCAAGCATTCCATTGCTTGGCAAAAACACCTATTATAGATAAAAGTAGGGAAAAGAACCTGGCATATTGAATCAGAGTATGATGGTTACCTTAGTAGTCATACATTTCATATTTTAGAATACCATTATCATAATATCACCATTCCCCCCTCAACAAAATCTATATGAAATCAAGCAAAAGACTTAATTTGTAGGTAACTGTATCTAAATTACTATTATTTAAAATAGGTTTACAATGTTCTCTGTAGGTTATCTCATTTCCTCTTCTTAATGCCGTCAGCTAAATATGTGTATAAGAAACAATTTCATAAAACAAAATTAAAAATGGTTTTTGGCCAACATGGATCCAAGTCTGCATCTTACCAAGTGTTCTTCTGTGCTACTGGGTAGAATATCACCCTGAATGTAAGTACCTTTACAACTTGTACTCTGAGTTTTCTAAGAGATCAATCCATTTAAGCCAAGGCATATGTACATTTCATCATATAAACTGTGGCCAATGAAGCATCAGGATCACATGGGATATTTCTGGGAAATTCTATATACCCGAGACCTGAGAAATAAACACTCTGGGAGCAGGACCTAATACTGTTTTACAGGTGACTCTAATGCATAGCCAATTGTGAAAAATGATGAAGTGTATGTTTCTTAAAATAACTATGGCTCCAAATATACCAAAATCCTGTCTTGGTTAATATTGACTGCACCAAAAAGGGATAGATTTGAAGGCTCTCAGGTACATCTTAATGGTCTTTTAGCCTTTGTCAATAATCAGAATATACTGGGAACCTATAATAAATTCTACATTAATGTGGAATACATATACTTCCAGTAAGATTTTAAAATCTAAGTGAGAAGATCTACTTAACGCAGCTGAAAGGTACTTATAATAAAATGTAGCCCAAACAAAGCAAATTCTAATTCAGATCTTGTCTGTTTTCCTGTGGTCCTTATCTTTCTCATTTAGTCCTCACAATAACTATACTGGCAAGGTCTTAAAGGAGTCCCATGATAAAGATGACTGCTCAAAGCAACTTGCTCAAATTCCAACTATTAATAATTGGCAAAGCAGAGCTTTATAAAATTTAACTTTTTATGTTGAGATAATTACATATTCACAGAAAGAATGTAAGAAGGTAAAGAGGGGTCCCAAATACTCTTCATTCAGTGTCCTCAGTTACACCTTTTATTTTAATTTGAGAGAGAGACAGAGAGAGAGAATATGAATGAATGAATATCTTAGTGTGAAGTCCAATGTGGGACTCAATCCCACGACCTGGGGATCATGACCTGAGCCGAACTCAAGACTCAGACGGTCAACTAGCTGAGTCACCCGAGGGTACCCTCCTTCACCTTTAACCAATTATGCAATTTCAAAGCCAGCAAAATGGCATTGATATGATGTGTATTTATTTCTGCCATGTTCTAATACTATAGATTTGTGTAATCACAGCTTCAATCACAGTGTAGAACCTACAGAATCCTTCCTTCACCACAAAGATCTCACTTCTGGTCTCCCTTTACAGTCCTACCAACCACCACTCTGCGACACCACACCCCAGAGCCGGGTATGCTAATTTGTTCTCCATCTCTATAATTGCATCATTTCAAGAATGTTAAAGAAATGGGATCATTCAGTATGTGATCTTTTGATATTAGCTTTTTTCACTTGGCATAATGTCCTAGGGACCCATTCAAGTTGTCACCAGCCTCTATAGCCTGCTTCCTTCTACTGGGAGTAGTAGTCCATGTTAATAGTATACTCTGGTTTGTTTAGTCATTTATTGTGGGAATTTTTCGTTATTTTTGGTTTGGGATTTTAACAAATAAAGCTGCAAAACAATTGTGTACGTATTTTTCACTTATCTGGGATTAATGGCCAGGAGTAAAGTTGTTGGTTCTATGGTAAATGTTCACTTTTTAAATAAACTGCCAAACCCTTCACCACAGGGTGTATACCATTTTACCTATCTACCAGCAATGTGAGTGGTCCAGTTTCCCTGTATCCTATCCTCTGCATTCTCTGTATGCTATTTGGTATTGGCAATTTTAGTGTTGTTACTTTTAAGCATGTAGAGATATATTATGGTGGTTTTAATTTGAATTGTCTGGTTAATGACATTAAACATCTCTTCTCAGGCTTATTTGCTAAGTGAATATACTCTTCATCGAAATGACTGTTCATGTCTTTTGCTCACTTTCCAATTGGATACCTTTCTTTTTAATTGCGAAGTTTTGAGGGTTCTTTGTATTTTGCAGGTGGGAGTCCTTTGTTAGGTATGTGATTTGCAAATAGTTTCATCCAGTTGTTTGTTTATCTTTTAACAGTGTAATTCCAAAGCAAACTTCTTTAACTCTCATGAAGTCCAATTTACTGCATTTTTTCCCCTTTATGGATGGTGCTTTTGGTGTCAGGTCTAAAAACTTTCCAACCAGCCTTAATTCATGAAGATTTTCTATCTTTTTTTTTCCATTTTTTCCCCATTGTATATTTACATTTAAATCAGTCATATAGTTCACTTGTGTATGAGGTGTGGGGTTTCTCAAGATTTTGTTTTCTTAATAGATTTCCAATTGCTCCAACAGTACAACAGCATTTGTTGAAAAGACTATCCTTTTTTCCACTGAATAACATTTGTACTTTTGTCCAGAACCAATTGGGCCTATTTGTGTGGATCTATCACTGGGACCTCACTTCTGTCCTACTGATGTGCATGCCTCTCTCTCTGTTAATACCATGCTACCTTAGTTAACTCTACCTATATAATATTCCTAAACATTAGAGTCATTCCTTCTACTTTATTGTTCTTTTCCAAAACCGTTTTTTAGAAATTCTAGGTCCTGTGTCTTGCCTTATAAATTTTACAATAAGCTTATCTAGAAATAAATCTATAGATCAGACCCAAAAATATTTTTCTGGTATTGTGTTGGGGATTGCTTTAAATAGATCAGTTTGGGGAGGAATGACATTTTAACCATGTCTTTTAATCCATCAAGAGTATATATTTGTAATATTTAGGCCATCTTTAATTTCTATCATCATAACAGTGCTTTGTATTGTGACTGCATTGTTTTTTTTTACATTTCTAATATGCTTATAAGAGTATTATTATGATATACAAAGTTGCACAAAGCTCAAGGGAAAAAGAGCAGGGGTTGCCAAATGATACTTTCAGAAAAGGATGTTAAATAAATGTATATAACTCAACATGCACCATACATGTATGCTTTCAAAATATTTTTTTAATGTTTATTTATTTTTCAGATAGAGAGAGACGGGGTGTGAGTGGGGAAGGAACAGAGAGAGGGAGAGACAGAATCTGAAGCAAGCTCCAGGCTCTGAGCTGTCAGCACAGAGCCTGACATGGAACTTGAACCCACAAATGTTGAGATCATGACCTGAGAATTTTTTAATTAACCTCAAGGCTCACACCAGCATGTTTTTTTTTAACTCACTCTCTTTCATCTGCAGATTTAAGATACACGCTATAGAAAATGAAGACGGGTCCTTGCTTATATTCTAGTATCAACCACTAATCCCCATATCATAAAATGAGTGAAATATGAATAAGACAGAGTTGACTATGGTAGACGTCAAAGCAGACAAGGAAATTCCAAAAGAAACTGAAAACCCTAATAGCAGTATTTTATACAAATTCGGAGGGGTCTGAGTCATTTTTTCCCACTGATTCAATTATTTCACATAATTTTAAGCACCATGATTAAATTGAGCATCAGAGGATAAGGAAGCTAGGGAGAAAAAAGGCTTAGTAGCCAAGATATTTAAATAAAGCTCACAAATTTATTGATTTAGATAAAATAATTTCTAGGCCATTCTGCTTCTCCTCCCCATAATGACCCATACTGGATGAAAGGCTACACATTCCATTAAGACATACATCTCTTAGGTGTTTCACAACAACAACAACAACAACTATCTCTGTAGATAAAACCAAAGGAGAAATGTGCTAGGAATGGGGAGTTTATTGGCACTGAGCCCCCAAAAAATAAGGCAGCTAGGATTCAGGAAAATGGGTGCTGTCCATAGTAACAAAAAAGCTTGCTGAAATTTTGATAGTGATTGCATTAACAGTACTGACTAATTTGGGGAGAATTGACATTCACTGTTATACTTCATAGTCCATGAACACAGTATTTATCTTCATTTATTTAGGTCTTTGTTTTATTTCAGGTCTTAGATGTTTTATCGGATTCCCAAACATCTCTCTTCTTTTCTTTTTTTTTAGTGACTGCGAAAATTGCATTTTCAATTTTAGTTTCCAGCAGTTCACTTTTTACATATAGAAACACAAATAATTTTTGTAGTTGATGTTTTATCCTGAGATCTTGCTGAACTCATTATTTCTACAAGTACTTTTGTAGAATCCCTGGGATATTTTACAGAGCCCCATCATAGCCTCTGCAAATAGGAATGGTTTTAAGACCTCCATCCTGATTTGTATGCTTTTATTTACCTCATGCACCTTTGTGCTAGCTTCCAGTACTATAAAGAGCAGAGTGAAAGCAAACATATTTGCCTTGATCCTACTATTAGGAAGAAAACATTAAAATATTTCACCATTATTATGATACTAGCTATAGAAATTTTGTGGATGCCCTTGATTAAGTTGAGGGAGTTCTGCTGTATCCCTAGTTTTCTGAGATTTTTTAAAAAATAATGAATGGGTTTAGAATTTTATCAAACTTTTTTTCTGCATCAATAGTATCGTGATTGTTTAAGTTAGTTAATATAATTTCTCAAATTCTGTTAGAGCTTGTTGTGTCTGTATATGTAGGAAGGACACTGATGTGTACCTTTGTTTTGTTCTGTGTTGGTGTGATTGTGGTATCACAGTACTTCTAGTGTCCTAAATGTGTTTATTTTTTTTTTTGTTAAATGAGTGAATTGAAATTATCTCTTTTTTTCTCCATAATATTTTATTGTCAAATTGTTTTCCATACAATACCCAGTGCTCTTCCCCCCAAGTGCCCTCCACCATCACCACTAAATGTGTTTAGAAGTGTTGCCCCTTTTGTATTTTTCTGGACATTGACTGTTATTTTCTTTAATCACATAAAAAATGGCATACATTTCCTTCTGGATTTTGTGGTTTCTCATAAAAAATCCTGTCATTTGATTTTTTTCCCCTATAAAGTATCCTTTGTCCTTCACTGCTTTTAAGCTTTTTATTTTTTTCTTTATCACTAGTTTTCAGAAATTTGACTATAAGGAATACAGGCATGGAACTCCTTGGGTTTGTCCTTTTTGTTTACTCAGCTTCTTAAATCTATAGGTTTTTGTCTTTTTCCAAATTTTGTTATTTTTCAGTCTTTATTTTTTCTCCCCTTTCAGGACTGTGATGACATGCATCATAGATCTTTTATTATAATCCCACAGGTCACTGAGGATCTGTTCATTTTTTATGAGCCTATTTTCTTTCTTTTTCAGACTGGGTAATTTCTACTGCTCTATCTTCCTGTTCACAGATTTTGCCCTCTGCCCCCTCCAGTCTGTTGAGACCATCCATTGCATTATATTTTGATTCCTATATTTTCCAGTTCTAAAACTTCATTTTGTTCTACATGTCTTCTATTTCTTGCTGAGATGTTCTATTTTTTATTTGTTGCAAGCAAGTTTGTAATTGCTTATTGAACCATTTTTTATGATGGCTGCTTTAATATCCTTGGCAGATAATTCTATCACCTGTGTCATTTCGATGTAGGTGACTGGTGATTGTCTTTTTTCATTCAAGTTGTGATTTTCCTTTTCCTTAGTTTGATGAATGATTTTAAATGGAAACCTGGACATTTATGGTATTATGTTATCAGACTCAGGATCTTACTTAAATCTTCTACTTTATCTGATATCTTCTTACATCCTTTGGAGGAACATGGGAAGTATGGGGTGGGGGGATGTTCCCTTCTTAGTGTAAGGTGGATTAGAAGTTCAGATTTGCCATTCAACCTATGTTGACACACGAGATTATTTATTTCTCTGTGTGTACAGTTTTTATTTCTATAACATTATTGTAGGTTCCATTAACATAGTAAATGTACTTCTGGAGTTTTGTAGGTTCATTCTTAAACATTTGCAAGTTTTTCCACTAGGAAGGAACCTGAGAGCACTTCTAAACTCCTATCTCCATTGACAATGATGTCTCTGACACATACAAAATGATTTTGTTTTACAACTGGGAACTACATAGCAATGCTTTCTATAGGGTCAAGACAGAGCACATTTACTCACTAAATATAAGTAAAACTCAAAATTAATTTATCTGTGTTGTAAAAATAATGGCTGCCTAATTCATATATTGATCTTCAACTATTTTAGGAGGTAAATGTGTAAAAATTAATGATGATGATTAAAGATTTTTGAACAAAACTTAAGTATTCTAGGTACAAAGAAGTTCAATACACTGATGACAGTGAGTTGAGAATCAGTACCAAAATTTCATAGTTGCCCTCTTCATATTCAATTAGTCAAGGTCCTGGCAGGAATTAGGCAGACACAAAAACACTTAACAGAAAACAATTTGTTGAAATAACAACTGTCAACAGAGCTACAGGCAGGATGATGAGACCAAAGGAAAGTGAGTCATCCAGGTAATATCCCAAGTGGGAAGCTGTTTCCACATCTAGGCCTGATGGGTCAAAGTGAGAGATTAACGTTGTTGGAACAGTAATAGAAACACAACATCATGAGCAGGACTTTAGTGAAGTACACAGAAAGTAACAAATATTCTAAATTTTCCTCCCATCCTCTGATCTACTGTCACACGATTTGCTCACAGGATGCAACAGGCCTAGGTAATGGAGATGAAGAGCTGAATTTCACAGGTCAAAGAGTAGATCAGAGAATGTCATAAAATGGATGGCTAGTAGGCAGTAGGGCCACTGAAATAAGTCAAGAATTATTAGCATGCAGGCTCAGCCTTCAGTGTCAAAAGGATACTTATCACAAGTATGATACCCTAGTGGAAAATATGATAAGAAATGAATAGACCCTTTGCAATCTAGCCCTTGCCTTCTTTTTTTCAACACAGTATTTCTCTGAATCCCCCTGAAGTGATCTTATGTACTTTCCTACCATTACAGCTAGAATCGCTTCAGAAGTTCATCATATATCTTCTTGCATATTGCTTTGCTCATTTGTTACGTGCATAATAAATCAACTTAATATAAGTTTAATATATGTCTTACCCACTAGAATGCAAATTCAATCAGAAAAAATGTTTTACCTTCCTTTTGAACTACTTCACTCCCATTGTTCATGGCTTAGTTGTATGTATGCTATGGCCTCTGCTTATAATTTCTTTATATTTTATCTTTTAGGAGTGTATTGTATGCTTCCTTATCCTTCTGGGCTATATTGAAATTTACCTTCTCTATGAAGACTTTCTGAAGTTCTCCTCAGCACCATTTGTAGTTGAGTCTAATGATATAAACGTATCTTCACAACTCAGTTATAAACTTCTTGATGGTAAAGATGTGTTAAAATTTACTGTTGATATCACTCATTCTTAAAAGAGCACTGGGTTCCCTAAGGTCTCAATGATATCAACCGGGGAAAAAAGCAAACAGATATGAGGGAGGAAGACAGGAATTTACTTCATAGATAATTATAAAACTCAAAATAAAGGCTGAATCCCTTTGAGTGTAGTGTAGCAAATAAAATCTGTTTTCAAATATATGTTAGAAGAGATGCTAACCCTTGCCTTTGTGGAATTACCATGGTATCAAATTCTCATTTGAAACAGTGGCATGGGGCCAGGGAATTAATGTGCATTTATTTATCAAATATTGATTAGTGCCAAATTTTCTACATTAAGGAAGTAAGGCAATAACTCCTGGTCCCTGTCCTCAAGGGGATTATGCTTGAAGTGTATTAAAGAAAAATACCTTTTAATCTACATGTTAACAAATTCAAATAAGCTAGAAGGCTTGTCCTGTCAGTTAAATAACCAATGAATTGAAAAAGCTACTTTTAAATGCATGCATCAGAAAAGAAGAAATGAATAATCCAAGCTCTCCCCTCAAGAATCTCGAAAATGAAGAGCAAAATAAACCTCAAACAACCACAATGAAGGAAATAATAAAGATCTGAAATCAATAAAATTGAAAACAGAAAAGCAATAGACAAAATCAATGAAATAAAGAGCTCATTTTTCAAAAAGATCAGTAAAATTGACGAAGTGCTAACAAGAGTGACAAAGGCGAAAAACTGAAGACATACCAATTACCAATGGTAAGAATCAAATGGGATATTGCTATGGATTGGGCAGACATCAAAAAGACAACAAGGGAACACTGTGGGACGATTATTCACACCGATATTTGACAACTTAGATAAAATGGACCAGTTTTTCATAAAGGACACACTAGTGAAAATCACTCAGTATGAAACAGATGATTTGAAAGGCCATATAATTAATAAGGAAATGGAACTCATAATTTAAAAAACTTCTGAAAAATGAATATCCTTGCCCAGAGGGTTTCAATGGGAGATTTTATGAAACTTTTAAAAAAGGACCAACACCAAGTCTACACAAGCAATTGCAGACACTAAAAAAGAAACAACAATTCTTAATACACTTAATGAACTCAGCAGTAGTCTGATAATAAAATTTAAAGCAAATAAAAAACACCAGAACAAAAAACCTAGAGGTTAATATCCCTTAATATCAAAGCAACAATTAACAAAATTTGGGCACATAAAATTCAGCCACATATAAAAAGTATGGTAGGGTTTGTTTCAGGGATGTACAACTGGTTTGATCTTTGAAAATCATTGTGGTGATGGTGGAGGGCATTTAAGGGGAAGAGCACTGGGTGTTGTATGGAAAACAATTTGACAATAAAATATTATGGAAAAAAATGTAAAAAAATAAATAAAATAAACATTAAAAAAAAAGAAAATCATTATTGTAATCCACCATATTAAATGTTAAACAAGAAAAATCTTTTGATTTCATCAGTGGATGCAGGATATCGTTTGACTCATTTCAACATCTGTGCCTGAAAGAAACTCTTCGAAAAATAGGAATAGAAGAGAACTTCTTCAACTTAATAAACAGCACCTCTATGAATTATACAGCTAAATTCATACTTTATAAAGATTAAATGCTTGCCTCTTCATACTATGAAAAAAGCAAAAGGTATACTCTTACTACTCTTATTCATGATAGTGCTCAAAGTTTGGGCTAGTGTGAAGAGGCAACACAAGAAAACAGACCCATATGGATCTATAAAGACATAAAGCCATTACTTTGGGGCAAATGAGAGAAACATGAAAATTTCAAGCAAACTACAAAAAGAAAAAACAACCTCCTAGAACTAGTAAGTGAGCTAATCAAGGTAGCAGAACACAAGATAAAAGTACAAAAATCAATTGTATTTCTAAATACTAACAATGAACAAATGAATACTGAAATTAAGAAATAGTAATGTTTACCATCTCACCAAAAAATGAAGGTGTTAACATCACACAACATACACATACATATGTGGTGAAAACAACAAAATGCTGTAGAACTAAATTAAAGGACATTTAAGTAACTAAACAACCAAAACACTGTGTTCAATGGTTGACTCAACATAGTCCATTTTACTCAAATTGATACACAGTTTTAGCACAATTCCCATAAAAATGCTAGCAAGATGGTATAGACAAGATCACTCTAAAATTTACATTGAAATGTAAGGAAATTAAAATAAAGCAATGTTGAAGAATAAAAATAAACAAGGAAGAAGTTTATCAGATTTTCAAACTTACACAGCTATAGTTATCAAGATAGTGTGGCACTGGTGGTTGGATAGACAGAAAGATCAGTGGGAGTTTAGAGAACCACACAAATGTGGCCACCTGGTTTAGATGAAGATCCAGAAACAATGCAGTGGGACAAAGATAGCTTTTTCAACAAATGGTGCTAGAGAACTTAAGTGTGCCATCTTATAGAAAATTAATAATGGATGACGGATTTGTTTTTTAAGTTTGTTTATTTATTTATTTTGAGAGAGACAGGGAAAGTGCAAGTGGGAGAGGGGCATGTGGGGGGGGCAGAGAATGCCAAGCAGGCTCTGCGCTGACAGTGCAGAGCCCATGTGGAACTTGAACTCATGAACCATGAGATGATGACCGGAGTCGAAATCAAGAGTCAGATGTTTAACTGACTGAGTCACCCAGGCACCCCTGGATGATGAATTTAAGACATGAAACTGTATTTTAAAAATATATACCTAAGAAAATCTTCAGGATCTAGGGCTAGGTAGAGTCCTTAGGTTTTATACTAACAGCATGGTCCACATAAGGTAGAGCTAATAAACTAAACAGGAACAAAAATTTTAGCTTTTGCTCCCAAGGGGATAAAAAGACAAGCTAAGGAAAAAATATCTGCTAACAACATATTCAGCCAAAGATTAGAATATATAAAAAACTCCTGGGATACAGAAATGAAACAACACCCCCCCCAAATTGCATTAGAAAACAGACAAAAGACACAGAGATATTTCACCAAAGATAATACACAGATGGGAAATAAGGTGATAGGTAGACATCCAGAACCAATAGTTGTTAGGGAAATACAAAATAAAATCACAGGGAGATCTATCTATTTACAGGTCAGAATGTCTAAGTTAGAAACTACTGACAATATTATATGCTACCAAGAATGTACAGACCCTGGGTTACTTGTTGATGGCAATGTAAAACGGTACAGCTACTCTGGAAAAGAGTTTGGCAACTTTGGAAGCACTCAACATGTAAATGCCATACAAAGCAGTGATTCATTCCAGGGCATTAACCCAAGAGAAATGAAAATACTTGTTCCCACAAAAACTTGTCAAGGAGTATTCAGAGTATTTGTAATATCGAAAAACTGGAAACTCAGATTATCTTTCAACAGCGGTGAGGTTCAGCAAACTATGGCACATACATACCATACAATACTACTCAGAACTAAGAAGGAACATACTATTGAGACACACAGCCATCTGGAAAAAATCTTCTGATCATCTTCCTGAGTAAATAAAACCAATCCTAAAAGGTTACATACTATATGAACCCATTTATATAACATGCTTGAAATAACTTAGTTACTCAAATTGATATCACATTGTTGGTTGCGGGGGTGGGGGGTTTAAGAAGTAGCTGGGGGCAGGAAGGAAATAGATCTAGACAAAGAAGGGTGACATAAGGGTTCCTTTTGATGACGGAAATACTCTGTACCTTGATTGTACTAATGTCAATAAGCTGGCTGTGATACTGTATTACAGTTTTGCAGTATGTTAATACTGGGAGGAACAGGGTGAAATGATACATAAGATCTCTTTGTATTTTTTATGATTCTATATGAATCTACAATTATGTAAAAAAATATGCAGTTTAATTAAATAGGAAAGATTGGGGGCTTGAGTTTTGCCTGTGGGCCAACGTTTTCCAAATCTTAGTATGGGACATTGATAAATAGGCACACAAAGCAAAGCAGGGGTTAAAAACACTGTTAAGCCTAATGAAGATTAGACGACAGACAGCAATGATAGGTTTACAACTGTCTTTGCAATTGTTCTTTTTTTTTACTTTATTTTAGAGAGAGAGCATGTCTAAGTGAGGTAAGGGGATGGGGGTGAGAGGGAGGGAGGGAGAGAGAGAATATGAATCTTAAGCAGGCCCCATACTCAGTGCAGAGCTCAATGTGGGGCTCAATCCCATGACTCTGGGATCATGACCTGAGCTGAAATCAAGAGTTGGACTCTCAGGCCACTGAACCACTCAGCCTCTCCTGCTCCTTTTTGTTTTAAAAGCTACGGAGCCTAGGTTATATAATAACACAGTTCAACATTACAATAGAGTAGTAACACAGTGCAAAATTTAAGAAGACTTAAAATCTGCAAGTAAGAATTATGAGTACCTTTAAAACTAAATATTTAGAATCTTGATAAAGCATGCTCCAAAAGACATTTTGTAATTACTTAATATTCAAAACATTTCATAAATGTACTGAAAAACCTAGACCAAGTTATTACTGTACAAGAAACAGTAACGGAACTAATATAAGTCTATGTAGATGACATTTAAATTGCTGCTTCAGCACAACTTGTAGGCTCAAATCAAAATCCTTTCCTAATTTCTTTCTGAAAAAAAGTCTAAAAAACCTCCTCAATTGTTATCATATTCACTCTATTGTTAATATCACAAGTTTTCATCTATACCAAAACCATATCAAACTGGGTAACATTTTTGTGATGGCCGAGTGAGTCATTCTAAGAAGCAAGTTATGAGAGTCATCTTCATGCAAAGATACGGGGCCTAAAAGTTGAGGACCTTCTTAGTTTTGGGTATTTTGTAAGCATGTGGCTATCTGGAGGCTTTAGCAGTGTCTTTGAAGAATTTCATGAAATGGAGGGGCCCTGACACACTTAGGCTTCATTAGTCTCCTGACAAATCTTCTGGGGAGGTGAGATTAAAGAGGAATTGTGAATCAGATCAAAACTACACATGCTATTTTCCCTAAGAGATTCTAAGAGGTGGGGGGGGGGGTGGGGAGGGGGCTTCATTTAGACTGAGTCTCTAATTGAGTGGCATTATATTTTGAAAGTCTTAATGGTTAGTAAATGAAAATAACTTCACAAATAATGACCATTTATAATTTGGTTCAAACATTTTCCTGAGCCCCATAAGCAATATAGTTACTGAAGCCTGAAAATGGGAGCCTGTTACGGAAACCACAGAGAGTGTTTTACTTGACGTTAAATGAGGTTTCACCAATGGTCTGAATTTAGAGGAGGATTACAGAAAAAGAGTCAATATAGGTTTATATCATAAGGTTATGTTTAATTTTTTAAAGTGTTTAAAAATTCACAAGTATGTTGCCTTGAAAATAGCCTATAACCCATATTATATTAAATGCCATTACTTACATGCCTATAATATGTTGGATTCAATTAATGTCTCAAAACAATGAAAGCTTTCATATTCCCTTAACCATTTTTTAAGGTAAAAATTTTGCTGTGAAGTTTCAGTGTTAGATCTTTTTAGCTTTATTTGGGATATTAAGAAGTTTGCTGAGTTACTACTAAATCTAGGTTCAATATGTATGCAGGTGCATGTGTGTGTGTGTGCATAGGCCTTTTTCATTATTATCTTTGTCTTCAAAGCTACATGTTTCTTTCTTTTAAAGTTCATTTCTTAAGTAAACTCTACACCCAAAGTGGGGCTCAAACTCATGACCCAGAGATCAAGAACTGCACGACAGAGCCAGCCAGGTGCCCCTTAAGTTATGTTTCTTGTCACATTCATGAATGATGTACTTTTTAAGATTTCAAAATTCTGAGGTATACCTTTAGAAAACTGGAGAAGAGAGTAAGATTAAAGATAGGTGTAAATTGCTATCTTTAGAACAACAAAAAAGGGCGATTTGGAGGGGGGGAGGGTCTACCTCAATATATCCTCAATTTGAAGATAGGGAAATCTAGAGATACAACTGGTTCTAGAAAAGGAGACTTGCAGAAAAATATTAAGTCTCTAAGACTGAGACATGGCTGGGAGTAGCAGTTAAATCCATTAGAAAAGAGAAACGGTATTAGGTTCTCACTTCTACTTTATAGCTCCCATTTTTTCCTGTTTCCATTCAGTTATTAGGAAAAGAATAAAATGAAAAAATTTGCGGTTATAAATAAGTGAAGTTGAACTTGAACTAGCTAGGGGACAGGTCTGACATTGACTGAAGTAGAGAATTGTGACATTTTTCTCTTTGTTCTCCACTGCAATCAATTTTTCCCCATAGCTGGTGTAGCTACATTATATATAACACAATATTCCACTTTGCTCCTTGAAATTCATAACACTGTTGCCATTCATTCATTTTATCAGTAAGCTCTAATCTCCCAATACATTACTGCTATTATGATTTTGAAAAGATATCTATTACATCATTAGGAATACAAAAATTAAAAGGTTTACTTTTACTTTCATTTAGTCCTTCTGTAATGTTCTTTCCTTTAAGTAGACCCAAGTTTCTGCCCTACATCATTTTCTTTCTCTCTGAAGTACTTCTGACATTTCTTGTAAGACATATCTACTGGCAGCAAATCCTCTCACTGTTGGTCTATCTGGTAAAGTATTTATTTCTCTCTCACTTCTGAAAGATAAGTTCAATGATACAGAATTCTAGATTGGTGGGGTGTTTTTCTTTCTACACTTTAAATATTTCACTCTCCTCTTTTCTTGCTGGTATGAACCCAACCCATTTTTATGCCTTTCTTTGTTTCACTCTGTGCCTGTAAGGCTGATCCCCACATGTTACATTTCATTAGCTCCTTTGCTGACTACTCTTGGTTGATTTTGGTCAATGGGCGAAACACCGGTCAGACAGAAAGGCAGGGAAAGAGAAAGGCATTTCTTCCCCATCCACTCCATCTTCTTTGGGCCTTATTTCTCAAAGTGGAAACTTACAGTCCTAAATGTACTGTTAGGAATCCCCTCCTCCATTGCTCTATCTCATTCTGAATTAAAAAAAAAATGCTACCTCCTTCGCTTGATCCTTCAGACCTGAGAAGGGGGACACGTAATGACCTCCTACTTCTGGTTGTCTTTATGAACCCTGACAGCCCTTTTCCTCAACAGCCCTTTTTTGTTTGTTTCCTTTAAACCTGCTCATACCTCTGAAAGTAGTCCCATTACTAGGTTTTATTGAACAATCTGTGCTAGATTTCATTTCTTGCCAGGGTCATGGCTGATACAGAGAGATCAGAAGAATCAATAGCTTCTCCCTTTGAAGTAATAAAGTAGAAGATGAAAATGAATGGGATTCATAATAAAGTATGTTTCTGTGTATAAAAACAATCTCTACATTTTCATGGGTTTATCTGGTGGTTTGAGTACACATTGTTTATTATATCTTGAAATAAAAATTTAGCACCTCCATACTGATTTGTATATGAAGTTTTCACTCCAGAAGTAAGTGCTGAACGCAATGGATTGTCTCAGAGTTTAAACCAAGAAACACATAATGATTGACCTGTTGACAATGTACTCAGGTCAGTGATAAGAGACCTCCAGTTGTCCGTGTGTCCACCTGTGCATGAACAGGTCACTCCACACATCGACACGCTCCACTCTGCAACACCCTGCCAACTGAAAGGCTTATTATAGTTTTGCACATATGTATCAAGTATCAACTGCTTGACTCTAAATAGGGTTTTTAATTTTCTGGCCTCTATGCCCTTAAACTGGTCAATATGCTAGCACATTTTCCCATGGCACTTAAATAAAGAAATCCTTTAAAATCAAAACTTAAAAGCAACAGATATGGACAACTGTGGGGAACGGAGGCAAAACTGGCCAATTTTTTTCTCTTATCCATAAACTTAGAAACTTTATATAAATATCTTAGATGTCAAGCTTGTGTTTTTCCAGATTATTACCTGTGAAACTGTATTAATCTGAATGTTTTAAATTACGTTACATAATTCATTTAGTGGAGAAAAGGACTCAGACCCTTCCCAATTTATGTAAAATAATGCCTTTAGGGTTTTCAATTACATAAGAATTCATTTCTTACTCACTTTTAAATTTAGTACACTGGGCTCTAATTTGTTGTCTGTTGTATGATACAGGCATTATTTGTAAATATTAGAATATAAACAAAGACCAGTCTTCATTTTACAACATGAATCATAAAACTGTAGGCTAAAGAAGAATGATTTTAAAATACCCTGATGCATGACTTTAATGTAATTAGCAAGATGTCTTGCATTCATGAAAAATTAAAGGTATCTATTAATCCATCTATAAACAATTATAACCTTATCATTTAAAATTATTGCCATATCATAAACATATGGTATATATTTAGCTACAGTGATTTAAATTTTTAAAAAATGCTTCCCTTTCAAACGTATAATTTTGGATCCTTCCTATTTTCCCTTTCTTTTTCTAATCACATGCATAACAGACAATAACACCATTACAAGTATATTAGAAATATGAAAACAGATTCTAATCCCAATGCCAAGTACTGTTATAAAGCAAAGCAACATGTAAGAAATCAGATCTCATAAGAGAAGAGATACACTGTGTTAATGGAATGGAAGATTCAACGTAGTAAAAATGTTGATTCTAGGTTGATGTATATAGGTTTAATGAAATTCCTAACAAAATAAAAGTGGGGTCTAATTTGTAGACACATACAAGCTTTTTCTAAATTTATATGGAATGACACAGCCCGTTAATAGTTCAATCTTGACTAAGAAAACTAAAGTGACAGAAATCATGTCACTCAATATTAAGACTTACTACTTAACTCTAATAAACAGAGCTGAAAATGATGGGGGGGTAGAGATTTAGATCAATGTAGTGTAAAAGTGAACCCTGAAATAAACTGGTACAAACACACCCAAAAAGTTTTATAAAAGTTGTAAAAGCAATTCAATGAAGGAATAAATGATAGTCTTTTCTAGAAAGGATACAGGAGCAAGTAGACAGCAAACACAGGAAATACAAAGAACTGGCTTCTGTCTAACCCTTTATGCAAAGCTAACTGACATGTTAAATATAAAACTATAAATGTTTTTGTAGTGTGTGAGTGTATGTGTGTGTGTTCGTGTGTGTGTGTGTGTGTGTATATATGACAATACTTGTGGCATAAGCAAAGACTTTTTATGCTCAACACATAAAGCACAACCCATATACAGAAAAACTGATAAAATAAATTTCAATAAAATTTAAAAGTCATGCTCTACAAAGCGACCTGTTAAGAAGATGAAACATAACATACGAACTGTAAGAAAATATCTGCTTATCATCTATACTGGCATAGGTTAGTAACTAAAAAGTCTAAAGTAAAAAAAAAATTCAATTAGAAAATGGAGTAGGGCTCTTGGATAGCTCAGTTGGTTGAGCATCCAACTCTTAATTTTGGCTCAGGTCATGATACTAGGGCCATGGGATGGAGCCCCAAGTCAGTCTGCCCTGAATGTGGAGCTTTCTTGGGACATTCTCCCTCGCCCTCGCCCTCGCTCTGGCTCTAGCTCTCACTCTCTCACTCTAGCTCTGCGTGTGTGTGTGTGTGTGTGTGTGTGTCTTTCTCTCTGTCTCCCTCCCTTACTCCCTCCATTCCTCTCTCCCTCCCTCCCTCCCTCCCTCCGCCCTCTTCCCCATTCAATCTCTCTCTTGCTTTAAAAGAAAAGAAAAAGAAAATGGGGCAAACGCCATAAAGGCACATTTTTCTGAAGAATATATATACAGAAGATAAATATATAAAAAAGATATCACTAAACATTAAGAAAATGCAAATTAAAACTGCAGTGAGACAAAACTATGAATTTACCAGACTGGCTAAAATAAAAAACAGTGACAACCACAAATGTTGACAAGGATGTGAAGAAACTTGATCATTTACATATTGCTGGTGAGAATGTAAAAAGCTACAAGCACCTCTGGAAAATTGTTTTGTAGCTTTTTAAACACCAACCAACCAACAACATGGAATATGAAACCACCATACAATCCAGAAATGCACTGAGCATCTTTTTCCCAGAGAAATGAAAATTTACTCATACACAAATGCCTGCACGTTACTGTTCACAGGAGCTTTATTGGTAGTAACTCCAAACTGCAAACAATCAAAATATCTGTCAAATGAGGTTTAATAAACTCTGGAATATCCATAATAAATGAATCAGCAACATATATTAGGCAACACCGTATGCTTTCGCTTACATATGGAATTTAACAAAACAAAACAAAGGGACCAACAAAATAAACAGACTCATGAATAAACAGAGCCAACTGGCAGTTCCAAGGCAGGGGGGACGGGATGGGTGAAATATATGAAGGACACTAAGCGATACAATCTTCTAGTTATAAAATAAGTTAGAAACAAGGATGTAAAGTACAGCACACTCAATATTTTACTAATCTTGTATGATGATAGATGGTATCTACACTTATTGTGGTAAATACTGCATACTGCAGAAAACTGTTGATTCACTATGCTGTAAACCAGAAACACTACACTGTGTATCAACTATACTTATATTTTCTTTTAAAAAAGTAAGCTATTTGCTACATGCAGTAATTTACATGCATCTCAGGGAAATTAGGCTGAGTGAAAAAAAGCCAATTCCAAATCTATACTACTCTGCTTGTGTAATATTTTTGAAATAACACAATTGTAGATATGAAATACAGACTTACGGTTGCCAAGGGTTACAAAAAGGACAGGGTGGGAGGAGGGAAGTGGGTATTGGCATAAAAAGGCAGGAGGAAGGACCCAATGGCCATGCAAGTGATCTGAATTTTGACTGTAGTGATAACGGTACTATCTCACATGTTTTAAAACTGCATTGAATTTAACACAGACACACAGACACACACACACACAGAATACAATAAAAAACCTGGGAATTATAAGACGGATTCATTCTAAAATGTCATGATATTGTGCTATTTTTGGAAGATATGAGCAATGGAGGGTAAATGGGTTAATGTATACAGCATCTTTTTGTATTGTATTTTACAGTGGCCATTAATTCTATAATTAAGTCAAAATAAAATGTTTAATTAAAATAATCTTGCTCAAACTCATTCGGTTTTTGCCACAGCTGGAACTCAGATGCAGGGAAGAAGCCAACATCCATACCTGTTATCACTGCCCTTGGGGGTCCTGGATACTGGCTATGTACACTAGAATAGGACTGTAGGCACAATGCAGTCACCATACTGATTTTCTAAACTTCAGACTACCATAAAGTTTTAAATTTACTACTGCCTTAGAAATTGTTTGGGGGAAAGAATGTAGATCCCATGGGTTGGTGAAATTGAAGAAGACTATAAGGGTCAGGACCATGCTGCCTACCTCTGTTACTTAACAGGTCTTGTATGGAGTTTGGTGAGTTCCTTGTAGATTTTGGATACTAGCCCTTTATCTGATATGTCATTTGCAACTATCTTTTTCCATTCTGTCAGTTGCCTATTAGTTTTCTTGATTGTTTCCTTTGCAGTGCAGAAGCTTTTTATCTTGATGAGATTCCAATAGTTCATTTTTGCTTTCATTTCCCTTGCCTTTGGGGATGTTTTGAGTAGGAAATTGCTGCGGTTGAGGTCTAGGAGGTTATTTCCTATTTTCTCCTCGAGGGTCTTCATGGTTTCTTGTCTCACATTCAGGTCCTTCAGCCATTTAGAGTTTACTCCACACCCAAAAAACAACACAGTGAAGAAATGGACAGAAGACATAAATAGACACTTCTCCAAAGAGGACATCCAGATGGCCTACAGGCACATGAAATGATGCTCAACATCACTCATCATCAGGGAAATACAAATCAAAACCACACTGAGATACCACCTCATGCCAGTCAGAGTGGCTAAAATGAACAAATCAAGAGACTATAGATGCTAGCAAGGGTGTGGAGAGACGGGCACCCTCCTACACTGTTGGTGGGAATGTAAACTGGGGCAGCTACTCTAGAAAACAGTGTGGAGGTTCCTCAAAAAACTATCGATAGAACTCCCATATGACCCAGCAATAGCCCTGCTAGGGATTTACCCTAGGGATACAGAAGTGCTGATGCATAGGAGCACATGTACCCCAATGTTCATAGCAGCACTGTCAACAATAGCCAAATCATGGAAACAGCCTAAATGTCCATCACCTGATGAATGGATCAAGAAGGTGTGGTATAT
>NC_043717.1:27056542-27155788 GCF_006229205.1 Suricata suricatta
GGGAAAGAGAGTTAGGGAGAGAGAGGGACGCAAAACCTGAGAGACTATTGAATACTGAAAATGAGCGGAGGGTTGAAGGGGGAGGGGGAGGGGGAATGGTAAAGGAGGAGGGCACTTGTGGGGAAGAGCACTGGGTGTTATATGGAAACCAATTTGACAATAAACTAGTTAAAGAAAAACATTCTTGGAAGTAAAAAAAAATAAAAATAAAGAGTTGTTCTGTCTAGTACTGTGGTTACTGGGCAGATATTGCTATTAAGTTCTGAAAATGTGGTTTATCTGAATCAAGATGCAGTGTAAGTGTAAAAAAACACACCAGATTTTGAAGACTTACTATGGAAAAAAAGTGAAAAAATATCTCAGTGATATTTATATTGATTACATAAGAAATGATATTCTAGATATATTTGGTTTAATAAAATATTTTATTAAATTTAAAAAAAAAACAGGTCTTGTGTGTATGGCCATATGTGCGAGAATGTGTTTGTAGACATTTGACACTTTGGAGAAGTAACCTTTCCATACTTCAGTCTCCTCAACTGTTAAATAAGGGATAACAACTGTACCTAGCTCATAGAGTTACCAACGAGTTAACATAAGTAATGTACTTGGAACAAAGTAAATTGTATGTACCTAGAATGCTGTATATTTTCTGTGTTGGCTAGAAGTATTAATACTATTACTAGTGTTGTACATGCTGTTATCAGAAATAGTAAAAATATTTTTAAAAATATACTTTTCAAAAATGAGGAAATAGAGGAGAATCACTAGCATGATTCAATGACCACTAGTCTAGACTGTATATGTTGTCTTGAGATATCATCACTTATTTCAACTAACCATTAGGCACCTCTGCCATTTTAACAGTCACCTTTTTATACATTCTTGGAGGAAGAGGGGCACCTGGGTGGCTCACTCGGCCAAGCGTCTGACTTCACCTCAGGTCATGATCTCTCAGTTCATGAGTTTAAGCCCTGCGTTGGGCTCTGTGCTGAGAGCTCAGAGCCTGGAGCCTGCTTCAGATTCTGTGTCTACCTCTCTCTCTGCTCCTCTCCAACTTGTGCTCTCTTTCTCAAAAAGAAATAATAAACATTAAAAAAAAGTTAAAAAAAATAAAATCCTGGAGGAAGAGACTTTGTTCCTCACATTTATTTCTAAGTCATAAATCCACTGTTAGTTACTTCTATGGGCTTGGTTCCCTCTCTGTCACTCTCAGAGACTCTTACGAAACTCCTCATTGCCACCCGTGACACCACATGGCACTACTGGACAGTACCCTTCCGGGTGTGCAGCAGCTGTGCTGCCTGGGTCCCAGCTCCCAGGGAAATACGGAGCAAGCCTTCTTGCCCCCCACTCTGGTCGCCACAAACTTCCACACACAGTTGTGTGGGGGCACAGGCCTCGCTGCATGACTTGTACGTGGGGATAATTCAAGAGAATTTGGAGGCAGGGGAGGAATGCAAAATCGTATACTACAAAACGGCTTGTACCTTTGTGTTGTGCAACAGAAGAGCTGAAAGGAATGAAGCCCTACACAAGGGTCCTTTGTGGACACTGTCCAGTGTCTTTTTAATGTTTTATTTATTTTTGAGACAGAGCATGAGCAAAGAAGGGACAGGGAGAGAGAAGGAGACACAGTTTCCAAAGCAGGCTCCAGGCTCTGAGCTGACAGTACAGAACCGGATGCGGGGCTCAAACTCACGAACCAGGAGATGATGACCTGAGCCGATGTCAGATGCTTAACCGACTAAGCGTCCCAGGCATTCTGACACTGTCCAGTTTCTTTGTTTGCTCTTCCATATTGAAGACTGTCATCAGTCATCGCTTTTAGAAGGCCTCCATTTTCAAAGTGGGAAATACTATCTGCCCTTAGGGAAATTATATCCCTTAATACCAAACTTCAAGCACTTGCTGTGTGCCAGATACTGACTTACGCACCATATCAGTATTGTCTACTAGGTTTCATTGATTCTGAGATGACCTATTTCATATTTCAATATTTCTAAGATTGAGTTTTATGTTTAAAAGCATTGCTGCATAGAGTTTAGTTGTTACTTTATTTTTTCTTCTTTCACAGTGGTACACAAAATGACGTCATATAATTGACGATTTCTTAAAGTCAGGGAAATATGGCAATTTAATCCTCAGGACAACTCCATCAGGTAGAAAGAAACTCATTTTTATCATCATATTACAGACAGCATAACTGAAGCTCAGAGAAGCTACAAAGGTGGAAGTCTCAAGGTTGTTCAAGGACACAAAGGTACTGAAAGGTAGATATGGACCTAGGCAGCCTGAGTTAAGAGGCTATATCCTTAGAATATGATCTTCCCCTCTGGGATTCATACATCTTCCATAGTCTCCAATTATTATTATTATTATTATCATTATTATTATTTCTTTAAAGAAGGAGAGTGAGCAGGGTAGAGAATCCCAAGCAGGCTCCATGTTCAGCATGGAGTTCCATGCATGGCTTGATCCCACAATCCTGGGATCATGACCTGAGTCAAAATCAAGAGTCGGACTCTCCATTGACTGAGCCAATCAGGCACCCCAGTCCCTATTTATTATTAACAATAATAATAATAATAATAATAATAGTATTACTATAATTATTATTTTAAGAAAGAGAGTGAGCAGGGCATAGGGAAAAGAGACAGAGAGAATCCCAAGCAGGATCCACACTCAGAATGGAGCCCAATATGGGGCTTGATCCTACAACCCTGGATCATTGCCTGAGTCAAAATCAAGAGTCAGATTCTCAATCAACTGAGCTACCCAGGTACCCCAATCTCCATTTATTATTAAGGATAATCCGGAATAACTCATACTGAAGAAGAGAAACATTTTCTCAATTGCACATAATCTGCTCATTTGCCCCAGCCAATTTATGTTACTATACATCTCAAGTACCAGTATTGTGTATCTTCCTCCCCATTTTGAACATGTCCTCCCGAAGGGCACACCAGACACATAAAAATAGGGCACTTTATAGAGCCACCTACCAGAAAGACAGTAACTCTTTTGCCACACAAAAACCTGGCAAACTCTTCTTTATTTGGGTGGCCTAATCCAACTCCAGGACAGGACAATTTTCTTCAATCCCTAACAATGGAAATTGAGTGATTATTTACAATCATTTTGTTCTAGAAAAAAACTCCATGGATGGTAAGGGTAGGGATGGTTATTGTCCACCAGTTACATATATTTGTGATACTATGTGATATGTCTTATTTATTAGATATGTATATTTTATCATCTCAGTCCCCACCTATCTGTCATAGAAACAAAAAAGAGTTTGATATAAGAAGCAGGGATTAAATGTCTCTCGACCTGTTCATGCATCAAGTCAACACAACACTGTAATATTTCAAACTGAGGATACATGGTGTTAGCCCTATTACCCAATATTTGAGGGAAACACTTGTATGATATGACAATTTAGTAGTCTAATCTAACAATTTCAATATGCTATAAAGTGAGCAGTTGGTCGTCTTTCTTCCTTTTGCTACACTAACCTTTGTGAAATAGGATTTTCATATCACTAAGCAGTAACAACCAAATATAGGACTAAATAAAATACTTCACTGACATGGAGATTACAGCACTCAGTTCTGGTTATGAAGTGAGTATTGGTATTGAAAAAAAGAGCATCTCACTGTTCTCATATTTTATTATCTTGTGCTATATGTTTTTGTATAAAAGCATAAATATGTCTTGCTTTATTTTAATACATTTTTTCATTTTGATAAATTAAAATGACAATTCTATTTAAAAATTCAGTGATGAAGCATCTATCAGCATATAAATCTTTCTCTCTCTCTCTCTCACACACACCCACGCACACACAAGCACAGCATGTTACCTATCATTAGCCTACAGAGTTTTTAAACTAAACATAATAGTTACCAATAATGATTCATGGTTCTTGAATTGATTTCAAGTTAACCTGCCAGCCAGTTTCAAATAAATTTCTATTCCTATAATGTGAAAATTGTCCCGTGACAAAACTTCTAGCAGGAATAAATTCATTCATTCCTTCTTGAGTCTATTATTTTCAAAGCACTATAGTGTTATCACTTGGAAAGGGATCTAAATTAGAATTTTTTCCAAAAGCCACAACCAGGCTATCAAATACTGAATTTATAAGAGTAATGATGTCTGAACCCATTAAATCATATACATTAAATATGCGCAGTTATTAATGTATCAATAATGCCTCAATAGATCTGTTAAAACTTAAAGCAGTGAAGAGTTCATCTGGAGGTCTGTATTCTCCTGAACTTATTACATTCTATACCTTTGAAGACCACCCTCCCTCTGCTTTGTTCTAGCTCACATGCATGCTCTGGCACTAAAAATGCTCTACATTAGAGTAAGAAACTCTGTATTTATTAAAGTACGTATGTATCTATATCTATCTGTAACATATATATGCACACATACATATATACATGGAGTTATATAAACAAACCATGGGATGTGCAGAAGGAATCCGGGACTTGAAACTGCATGTTAAGCATTGTTCATTTTAGATGCTTCTTGTGGCATATTAAAGCATCATCCCAATGGTACAGAAGTATAATGATTTGCATTCTACTGTTAAGAAAATGAAGATTCAGTGCATTGAGCAATGTGCCAAAATCGGAACTGAGGCTTTTGAATACTGTTATACCCAACTTGAAACCCTACGCTTTTTACTGTCATAATCTTTATGAGGGCTTGAGATAATATTTTAAAAAATTTGCTCAGTTACAGATAGGGTAGCAATTACCAGGGTTATTAAATGCTATCTAAGATTAAGGAAAAAATTTAATCAACACTGAATGTCACAGTCTACATACATCTTTGCTACTCATGAAGATACAGTATCACTTCATTAAAAATGCTCAATCTCAGGCACTCCCCAAACCTACTGTATTAGAATCTGAAATTTAACACAGACCTCAGTGATTTGGATTTAAAGTTGAATATATATAACTATTCTCCGGCTGTAGGAATACAGTGAAGTAATGAAGATTAATCCATGTAGACATTTCATAGGGAGAAAAATTGTGGAAATCCCCTAATATGTGCCATTATTACTTCTAAAGAGATTTTACAATGATCCAGAAATTTCTCTCAGCCCTGACTAGATGCATACCAAAGTTTAAGTAAAAAGGAGTTTCAGAATAAAATCCATTTTTAAAAAACTTCTTGCTTTTTAAAAATTGCCTTTCCTTGGCTAACCACTGGTATGGAGTTGATTTTTGATTATGTAATGTATCACATTAGTGAGTAAGAAAGTCAGCAAAATCAAAGTATTGCTACTTTCTGTGTAATTGTAAATCATGTTGATAGCAATATGATCATCATAAAATCCGAGGTACTCAAATGCAGATGTGAGCTTGCTCAGAATTACATAAGCATGGAGTCAGGCTGGTTTGGTCAAACATAGGTAAAGTAAATAATAGCTCAACAGAAAAATAAATATTTTTAAGACTCTGAGTTCAGCTCTAACTAGTTATTCTCTGAGTTTACAAGTTGGTAATTTAAATTAAAATGATACCTTAGCTTGGTTTGTTTTCTCTCTGAATTGGTCAATTGTGGAATAAAGTGTTTGGTTTGATTAGGAGTTTTATAACTGAGTAGGCAATGTCTCAGAATTTACTTCCTCCAAAGACTAATAAAAGAATAAATGAGTATCCACCTGTTTTACAAAAACATAGT
The DNA here is from genome assembly GCF_006229205.1 of Suricata suricatta. NCBI lineage: Eukaryota > Metazoa > Chordata > Mammalia > Carnivora > Herpestidae > Suricata > Suricata suricatta. The sequence continues at coordinate 27,062,252 of NC_043717.1, forward strand.
TTCTTGAGCATAACTGAGCTTATCTAACACTGTAGAACTAATGTGAAATAAAAGGATCTATCACATTTGGTTGTATTATAAAATGGCCTATCATAATCTAAATGAAGTTTCATTTTATAATGCTCTACATAATTAAAGTATATTGAAAGGTCTAGTTTCTTGAAGCCATGCAAAAGATGTTTTCAAAAAAGATTATCAACATGTTTTTATGCTTTAAATTACTTCCAAACCTATCATGATGAATGGAGTAAACACAATTTTTGGCTTATTCTTCTTGCCACTACACACACAAAAAGCACAATATTTGTACATTCTATTATCAGATAAGTTACTTTTTCTTATTCATATTTTAATTCATAAAAAAATTTACACCCTAAGAGAACCTAGCTTCACTTTTAAGTTTATTTATTTATTTTGAGAGACAGTGTTAGCAGGGGAGTGGCAAAGAGAGAGGGAGAGAGAGAATCTTCATCAGCCTCCACACCCAGCACAGAGCCTGATGCAAAGCTCCGTCCCATGAATCATGAGATCATTAGCGAAACTGAAATGAACAGTCAGACGCTTCATCAACTGAGCCACACAGGCACCCCATTAACTTTATAATTACATTATAATATGTAAATGTTTCTCACATGTAAATATTTTTCATGGAATCCTGGAATGTGGTTTATAAATATAGAACTATTTGCTCTATTCATTATGGACTGGGTGACTCAGTCAACTGAACATCCGACTCTTGATTTTATCTTAGGTCATGATCCCAGGGTCTTGGGATCAACCCCATGTCAGGTTGCATGATGGGCATAGAGCCTGCTTGAGATTCTCTCTCTTTCCCTCTGTCCCTTTCCCCTACAATTGATGCGCTTGCTGGCTCTCTCTTTCTCTGAAAAGAAAAGAAATCGGGGCACCTGGGTGGCTCAGGTGGTTGAGCGTCCGACTTCAGCTCGGGTCATGATCTCGCGGTTTGTGGGTTCGAGCCCCACATCGGGCTGTGGGCTGACAGCTCAGAGCCTGGAACCTGCTTCAGATTCTGTGTCTCCCTCTCTCTGCCCCTCCCTTGCTTGCACTCTGTCTCTCACTCTCTCAACAATAAACATTGGGGGGGGGGGGGAAAGAATAGAACAAAAAACCAATGACCAAAAACCAGTTTCTGAGAAAAAGCAGGCTACGGTAATGGAAAAAAACTGACTTTGAATATTCAAAAACTTAAATAAAATGGAATACATTGTATTTATTTATCTTCCTTGATACTAACACACTAAAAGTACCCCTTTTCTATTTATTGACTCCAAAATAAAAGGAGCATTTAGCAGGTAAATCAGATCTGTTTTACATTAAAAATAAGGCGACAAAGTGAAAACTCATATAACAAATGCTCTTTGATGAGGCCTAAGTGTAAACATAAGTTTAGAGAGATGAGTGGCCTCAATAGCTAAGAATTACTGTGTGCAAGCACTAGAATTTCAGTTTCAATGAGTACAGAAGCTACTGTATCATAACAGTAATATTTATTGTTTTCCACTTTTTAAATGACTTTTGGGTGATTACAACTTTCCAGGAAAATTCCCTAGGTCTGGCATATTCTATAATCCATCAAGAACAGCACAAAGATTGTGAAAGTTTGGACAATGTAGTATGTGTCAAAAATACAGAGATCAAACCCCAAAACTAAGCATACTGGTTTTTTGTAAGAAAAAAGGCCGTTCAATAAGATTACAAGTCTAGTTTCTACAACTAAAACACACTGCAACATTTAATTGGCTTTGTTCTATCCATCTGGGAATTCCTAACGGGGAGAAGAGTAAAATGTCAGACATTGATGGTTTCTAAGCTTGCTAAGGCCTGTGGGTGCCTAGACTATATGGAGTATTATTCACTTTTGTATAATATTCCACACAGCAGTTAAACTCCATAATACACATGCGTATATGTATATACATATAAAAGACATGTATAAATATACATAAAAATAGATTATCTTATTCAACATAATCTGGAAACCAGAAAATGCTTTAACTATTCATTTATCAACATAGATATTTCCCTCCAAATATCAAATGTGTGAAACAGTGAAGAAACCATCGCAAATCAAGAACATATCCATTTAATATAATCACAAAAACCCTATCACATACTCAAAATTATATTTCTTATATGTAAAAAATTATATTTCTTATTATATGCACATGGCAAAACAGTTGTGAAGAAAAAAATAGCTTTAGTTTTCATTTGGTACAGAGAGATTGCATACCTTGAGATATACAAAATCGCAGGAGACAAGAGATGCAAAGATAACCCTGATGATAAAACTCACATGTCACATGGGGGACTAAAGCATTTGAAACACTTATTTGGCTTACTAATTAACAATGGGAAAGATGAAGATCTACACAAAAGCTTTGGAATCTAAGTGCTTACGTTTTCTTTGTACTGGCTGAATCTATGCTTTGAAATGTTACATTCTTTTTAAAAAATTTTTTAAATGTTTTATTTCTTATTTTTGAGAGAGAGAGAGAGGGAGAGACAGTGTGAGCAGAGGAGGATCAGAGAGAGGGAGACATAGAGTCTGAAGACAGGCTCTAGGCTCTGAGCTAGCTGTCAGCACAGAGCCCAACATGGGGCTCAAACCCATAAACCTTGAGATCATGAACTGAGTTGAAGCCGGACACTCAATGGACTGAGCCACCCAGGCGCCCCTGAAATGTTACATTCCAATATTTGGTTGTGCCCCATCTTGAATTTTTTTTTTTTGTCCAGAAAGCTAAAATAAAGCTGGCTTACATCAAAGCTTAAGTAAGTTCACAGAAACTGAGGAACAGACCTTATTTAACAGACAGTATAACAAGCTCTTTCCATGCCCATGTCTAGCAATGCCCAATTTAAATTAAAAATAATCCATACACCTGTCCACCCAGATTCCTCATCTTCTTTGTTAACAGAACACCCAATTCCATTCACGTATCAAGAGGCAATGTGCTCACATAATGGACCCATCCCATAAAAACAAACTGTGACTGGCCCATTGCTGATTCTGTCACTTATCGCCAGTAACTGGCCAGAAAAGAGTCATACCGACATGCTGAAATAAGTGACACGCAAGCTACTTCTGGTCTCCCTGGTAGTAAGATAATGTGCTTCTGTTTCAATGTTACATTTAGTTGGTGTCTAGGTCTATGGAATTATATCCCTATGTGTGTATGTATATATGTGTATGCATATCTATATCCATCTAGATCAATAACAAATGTGCTTTTTATAGGAAAGTATATTAGTGGATAGTTGTGATTTTACCCAAGTATTCTTATCCCCAACAATTTAGAAAAAATCCAGTGTTGATGGTGTTGGTGGTGTGTAGGTCGCATTTTGAGAAAATGAGGTCTTCAAGGTATTCTGGAGATAAATAAATAAAACTAATCAAATTTGGTTGGTTTAACTTCTGAAAAAACAAGCAAATCGTAATGTGTGAACTGAGAACTTTCCAGTTGGAGGTGGCCACAGAGATAAAATACCTTGAATTTCCTAACAACTAAAATAAATTCCATGGAAATAGAACACAGTAACATCAATGCTTAAACTACTCAAACATTTGCAAAGTGTTACAAAATTGTAGTGTATAATTTCTGAGGCAGAGTAGAAAAAGATTTAAACTTTGGATATATAAATAGAAATCAGTGTCCTGATGTTGATCCAGTATCTAACATTTTCTAGTATTCAAGAGGCATGATGTAGATAAATAATTTATGTGAGGAAATAAATGGGAAAGGAAAACAGTCATTTTGAGATTATTTACAACAATGTATAAAACAAACAAACGTCAAGGTGGCTACTGGAAAGAGGTGTTGACAATTTTTTAAGTGTTTTGTATTCTTTGTATCTACCCACTTCAGTTTTTTTTTCTTCACCTCAAGTTGGTTCCTTTGGCCACTACATTTGTCTATAGATATCTCTTCATTAACAATCACTTGGCTAGGCTATTTTGTCTGCCTACCACAGTTCTTTGTTTCTCTAAGTTGCAAAGGAACAACTGGAGGATTTCATTAATGGTGAGAGTTTTTGGAAAACAGTGTCATACCCTGTTCCTTTTAAAATGTGTGGCATTCATGTCAGCATTAAGAGGAACAGATCCACTTGGAAAATTCTTGAGGATTAGGGCTTCACTTGATGTTTCAAGTTTGAACTTCACTTATGAACGGTTAAAGAGATGATATTTAGAGTGATACAGGGCTTCATTTTAATGTTCACAAGCTTAGAGTGACAATTCATTTACTAACAAAAAAATCACATATTGTGTGATGGTTAATTTAATGTGTGACTGCACTGGGCTAAGGGATTCCCGGATAGCTGGCAAAACATTATTTTTGGATGTGCCTGTGAGGGTGTTCCTAGAAGAGAACATCCAGTCTCTTGGGGGCACTAAGAGGACAAAAAGATGAGTAATGGTGACTTGTTTCTTCTTGAGTTGGAACACTCATCCTCCCCTTCCCTTGGACACAGAACTCCTGCTTCGTGGGCCCTTCAAACTCTAGCTTTGACACGATGAGCCTTCAGTTCTTAGGCCATTGGCTTGTCTAAGAGTTATATCACTGGTTTTCCTAATTCTCAGACCTTTGGACTCACTTGGACTGAATTATATCACCAGGTTTCCTGGTTCCCCAGCTTCCAAAAGCCACATGGTGGGACTTCTCAATCTCCGTAACTACATGAGCCAACTCCTAAGATAAATCTCCTCCTACACCTACCTATGTATACCCTATTGGTTCTGTTTCTCTGTAGAAACCCTAATACGTAACTTGTGAAGTTTTTATTAAAACAACAAACACATATAAACACATTTAAAAGATCATCACAGGGGCACCTGGGTGGCTCAGTTGATTAAGCGTCTGACTTCTGCTCAGATCATGATCTCACAGTTCATGGGTTCGAGCCCTCATCAGGCTCTGTGCTGATAGCTCAGAACCTGGAGCCTGCTTCAGATTCTGTGGCGCGTTCTCTCTCTCTCTCTCTCTCTCTCTCTCTCTGCCTCTCCCCTGATTACATGATCTCTGTCTCTCAAAAAATAATAAAAAATGTTTAAAATATTAAAAAAGAAAGATCATCACATAGGGCTACTTGAGCGGCTCAGTCAGTTAAGCATCCGACTTCAGCTCAGGTCATGATCTCATGGTTTGTAGGTCTGAGCCCTGTGTTGGGCTCTGTGGTAACAGCTCAGAGACTAGAGCCTGCTTGTGATTATATGTCTCCTCCTTTCTCTGCCCCTTGGCTTGTTCGCTTTCTAAAATAAACATTAAAAAAAACCTTAAACTCCCTTTGCTTAACTTAATGTTATTTAGGTACTTCCTCCTAAAGAAAATAACTAATGATAAGTCACTTATATTCCTATAAAAAATGTGTGAAAAGACACTTGCATGTTTGTATTTGGTCAGAAATGATGCTAAATTTCTCATTTCATTTTAGCCAGTAATACACTATCTCTCTTAAAGGCTACATTCTCAGTTTGATATGAGGATCGGAGAAAAAAGAAAATCAACTAAAACTTACAATACTGAACATCAAAAGAAGTTCCATGTTCTACTAAGATACCATACTTATACCTATTCTAGTATTTATATGTCGAATACACACTGGAAATAATCATTTACCTGAAAGTTTGGTCAGGACCAAGAGAATTGAATGGAACTTTTTCTATACATGTATTGAGACAGATTAGGTCTTGATAACAGTCACTTAATAATCAACACATCACTTCACTGATTAAACAGAGCTAGAATCACAGAAAGGCAAGTTACACAGAAAGTGAAGTGCAAGAAACTGTTACAGAGTTAAAAACTTCATCTATTTCACTAAAGCTCAAAACAGAAGCTTATCATTTCAGCGCTAAACTAAGCTATGGCCAATGAATGATTTTTAACCTACTGGGAAGTGTAGAGATGTTGACAGTGAAACTAAAAAACAAAACACACACACACACACACACACACACACACACACACACACACACAAACACCCAACTATGTTTAGCAACAACTTCTGATCCATCAAACAGAACAAACACGATAGGCCAAAGAAAAACTGGAAGGATTTTAAGTGAACTCCCCCACATTAAGTACCAAAATTACAGTGGAATCTTGACATTTCACAACAGATGGCAGCAGTCAAGAAGTAAAAATATCGGCTTCTCCATGGTCCTCTAGTTAGTTTAATTGCCATTTACTCACAAAGAAACTCAGAAAATCCCATCATTAATAAGCAATAGTTCTTGATTAATATCTTAGGATAATTTGCAAACCAAACTCTGAATATACCTGCTAACATCTGGCCTTTAATAAGAAAGGACAGTTTTAAAAAGCTTTTATTCCTTTCTATATATGTAAACACTATTTCTGTAAATGGAAACAAAATTTTATTTAAAAAATTAGGCGTTTTTCATTTTTGCATTTGAATATTTGAGATTGTATTTCCCATATTCTTGACAAGTTTGTCTACTTTATTTCAGCAATACTGGTAACAATTACATACACATTTGCTTTATTTTTTAGCACATGGATTTGGTGGTCTGGAACTTACAGTATATATATATATATATATATATATATATATATATATATATATATATATGCGCAATTTTTTCCACAGTTCATTTCTTCCTTTTTGTTACATCTCAGGTGCTTTTAACATAGATTTGATGTATTTGCTGTTAAAATTATAGGAAAAGCTCACTCTCTTGTAGAAGGATATGAGACATCAAATTAAGAGAAGGCCACTAACAAATTATAAAATTTATCACTGTGATAAAATTTGTGGATCTGGGGGAAGGTTAGATATATGTCAGGATAGTTAAATTCTTCCAAGGTGTTTCACCAAGAACATTTTACTAACTCCTTTAGTCGGTTTTCCCAGCATTTCAAAACAGATTTTGATCATACAATTGTTTTATTAGTGGGAAGATGATACAAATTATCTCAAATCAGTTGCAATATTCAATAATTTTAGGTTTAATATTTTATGTGCCCCTTCACAGAGAAAAAAACAGTATCAGCCTAAAAGAGAACAATTTTGATCAGATGTTTTGTTAAATAAATAAAATAATGATGGTTACTAAAATTTGGTTAGAAAAACCTAAACCTTGTACAACAATGAAGAGCAAACCAGTTTTAAATAAATTTTTCATTTTCTTTTTGTCACTAAAAATTAAAAAAGTACAGTCTGCTGATAGGTCTTCAATGTTTACAAGACAAAACTGCTTTAATAAATGAGAAACTATTTGAATTATTTAAGATATGTATAATGATTTATAAAATAGAACACTATAAAATTTTCTATCATTTTATTATTCTTATATGTTATCCTTCTATATACTTATCATTATTTCATGGTGTGCAAAGGGTGTCAAATTTAAAAGATGTGGCCACTCTGGAAAAGAGCATGAAAGTTCATCAAAAATTTAAAAAGAGAACTAGCCTTGTGTTCCAACAATAACATTACTTGGTATTTATCAAAAGGAGACAAAAATACTAACTCAAAAGGATACATGTACCCTGGTATTTAAAGCAGCATTTTCTACAACAGCCCAACTATGGAAAGAGTCCAAATGTCCACTGACTTACGAGTATAATGCTAAGTGAAAGAAGCCAATCAGAAAAAGACAAACACCATATGCATTTACTCATACATGGAATTTAAGAAATAAAACCAATGAACATAGGGGGAAAAGAAAGAAAGGGAAGCAAACCAAGAAACAGACTCTTAACTTACAGAGAATGAAATTATGGTTACCAGAGGGGAAATGAGTGGGGGGGGGTGAGAGGGGGACAGTGTATCTGGTTAAGGGGATTAAGGAGTGCACTTGTCCTGATGAGCACTGGGTGTTATATGGAAGCATCGAATCACTATACTGTACACCTGAAACTAATTTTACGCTGTAGGTTAAGTGAAATTTGACTAACTTTAAGACACTTTCATAAAAAAATTTTTGAAAGACCCTTCCCTGTTCATGTAAAAACAAAGAGAATGCAAATTAAGTCATATATTTGATACTATATTCAAAGAAACATCTTTGTATGACACTTGATCATGAGCAGACACCAACTATCAAAAAAAACTCTTCATCAGTCAAAAGTCATCAGTCAACTCATTAAAATCACCTTGGAGTTAAGAAACCCAAATAAATACCCAGTGAGAATTCTGAGTAATTATCACTACTATACCAAACAAAACTAAAAAGGAAATAATTATTATACCATTTGAGTTAAATGAACACATCTATTAAATTTCTAAACAAAAGGAAAAAGTACTTTTTATCCCAGAATAACAATGATAAGGGACATCAACATTCATATTTTTAGGAAACGTAATCCAAAACACTTGTTACTGCTGGTGACAATCAAATAGTTTACTATTCGTCAAATGTGATCATATAAATATGATATGCTTTTTAAAGCTGTAACTGTATAACAAATACCACTTGGTTCTTTTTAAAACTGTAATTACGTAACACATACCACTTGGTTCTCTTAAAAACAAAAAAGGAAGTAACCCTACCAGGGAGACTAAGGAAGCACAGTCTATGTCTGGTTTTTATGCGCCAGTAATTTCAAGGCTTTAGGCAAGTCACTTAACCTCTCTGACCCTCTGTTTTCTCATCTGTAAACAGACTGGATGATCTTTCAAATGAATTCCAGCTCTAAAATTCTCATGTTTTGTGGCCTACCTTGAAGAATTCTTTAATCGAATCAAATGTTTATTTTCTTGATTTTTATGCAAAACTGCAATTAAGGAAAACAGGTTGATAAAATACCATATCATCTATTAGTGATTTTCATTATCTGAGCTATCATAAAAATGGCTGGACTTTTTTAGTCCATACATATCTGCCTTCCTAGAAGGCCATGATGCAAATCTTTAGTGGCAAAGACCTCAGTAAAATAGCATAGGTAGCATTGTACACCTCCAGTACTCTCTTCTCTGTTCAATCTATTCCCAGGACTTCTGATTCAGAAGACATCAAAGATTTCCTACTGGAAGACAGGCCATCACAAAGTAATCCTCTCCTTTCCTGTCTTCCTCATTCTTTTAGGACTTCTATCTAAGCTTTAAAATTATGCTATGGCTCCTCATGTTAATGGATATTAGGTAAAGACTGATTTATGGGTGATTATATGTACCAAGGAGAAAAACTTCAAAACATAAGTACGATTCTACTTTTCCCTTTTACTACTGACAGTTTAATCATATGTTTGAGCTAGACTTTACATTTCATAGACACTTGGGCTTACTGATAATCTCACAAGCTCAGTTACACTTCACAATATTTATATCCATAATAAAAAGAAAGGCTTTTTACACATTTATACACAAAAATATAAATGATCTCATATGTTCCCAATTGTCTAATTATTTCCCACCTGCAACAGGGAACATTATGTGGATACGGCAACACATGTTTTTCCAGATATTTTTGGTCTAGTTTAAAAATACGAACAAATAGGTGCAACTAAAATACAAAACACTGAGTAGTCATGATGTAATACAGTATAATGGATAGTAAATAATATGTAAAAATTAATTTTCAACAGCCACATAGAGGAAACTATGTTCAGGTTCAATGGTAACACTCTTCAAGCCTTGAGTAGAGCCCTATTTCTTAAAAATATTTTTTTCCAACCAACGTATGGCTTCTAACTTATGTGATTTAAAAAAAAATCCTTCCAAATCATTTCATTCTGTGCTAGATGAGAAGGGGTATAAAACATTTATATTTTAAACCAATCATAAACTACACATGAATTCTGACTTAAAATAGAAGCTGACTTTTCAACTGAAAGTGGCTGTCACATTTCTGGAGGAAAAAAATATATTCATATTTTAATTTCAGGTTTCAAAGTTTATGAAATTTTTTGTTTCATCTGAACATGTGGTTTAGAAAGACATTTGAGAGAATGATTAAGTATGCTTTACTCAAAAGTATTTACTCTCTGTTTTAATTAGTATATGGTAAACACAATGTTTGATTTATTTATAAGGAATACAGTATTAGGATACTGAGATCATGCAGACCACTACTGATTCTCCTTATTCCTTCTTATAAACAAGTTTCTTCAGCATCAACAAAATGTTACATCTAGATGTTTTTTGCCTCTTTATAAATACATATATACATGTATTTTCACAAATATATTAATTTATGTATATTTTATAAATATATAATTTATATATATAATTGAGTAATGCATTCCTAGTTGCCATTTTATAATATATGCAAAAATTCTGAGACTTTAAATTAAATTTGTCTTTGGTTTTCCTATTTTCAAAAAGGCTTAACTGTTCTTTTAGTGTGATCTAGGGGTTTCTGGAGAACGAGGTGGGAAAAGATACCCATTTGTGAGAAACTGTTCAGGAAGGAGAGTGCTATTTGCAATTAATGTAAATACAACTTTCATTCCCTTTAATTAAAATAAAGGAAAACAGAAATATCTTCTGCATTCCTAATGTTAAAAAAAAAGTTTTTTCTCAATATGGTAGTTGATCGCACAGAAACATTTTGTGTGTAGAGATGGTCCTTCCGGCAATTATTTTGAGCATCATGCTATTTTCATTTAGAAAGGTCAGAGGAGTTTTTTTTGCTCGAACCAATGTGATTTTCCTAATAAACTCACCATGCTAAGTGATCCAACAGAATTGCTCTGTATGTTAATAAGCAAAGTAAGTGGCATTACGAGACAGAACTGTTCAACGGTAGTTCATTCCAAGAGATGAATTAATTTCTCAGTACTTGTATATCGCCACATACACACTATTAAATATCAAATGTAGCATCCTTTTCATTGAGTTCTGTGCTTTGCTCTTTTGTATTAATATTTGGAAACAAAATGTATCACTCCATCTGTTAGTAATCGTAATGAGGAAATTATGTCATATCCTAACAGAAGCAAATACAAGGTATTAGAGAGCCATGCTCTTTTCAAACGCTCCTATCTGAAGGTTATTTCCATATTCTATTTTGTGGTCATTATTCTTCCAAGCCTCTTGCCCTCTTTCCTGGAGTTAGCGGCCAATTCATTACCTGAGGAATGCATTTTTTTTCTTCTCGTGGGCACTGAGGATGAACAAACCAGAATCGCCCTCTCCCTAAAGATGCCATAGTCTGAAATGCCCCATACACTACAGTTGCATTTACAGTGAATCCTGGCAAAACAAAGCACCACACTATGCTATCTCCAGATCCGGCCGGAGTGCCCTTCACATGGGGCCATGCACGCACCAGCTATTCTGGTCACCAGTTTCTAAAAGAGTAGGGGGCAAATTTTCCATTGTTTCCTACAGTTATTAAACTGTTGGCTCCTAATGACATTACAGACACACAACTCACTATTGTTTTGGCACAATGTTTTATGCATGATATTTTAAGAACTGTACAAAATACAACATTAAAATTCTAAAGTGAAAAATAATAGCATTATGGCTCATTGCATTCTATATTGTCATTGTCTGAACTGTGAGTAACTATACTGCCATTCTGTCAACTCACTCTAAAAGATCTGCTGTAATATTTGATACAATAGCATTTATTTCATAGACATAACGACATCAAAGTGTTCCAGTTTGGAAGCATATTGTAAATGTTTAAATATGTTATCACACAGCAACCTGAGAACTACCTGTACCAAAAACTTCATCTTCAACACCACCCAAAGTTCTGCTACTAGTAATAGTTGTGATGAAACAGACAAACACAAAATCACAACACAATGAGCTTTGCGATACTGTCTTGCCACATTCTGATTACCTTCCCAAATTTTTGGGGGGCAGAATTTCAAGGATTCTCCCAAAGAAATTGGGAAAACATTACAGAAATCTTTACTTAAAAATCTTCATGTTTTTACGGTGAAAGGACTCACAAATAAATGAGAGCAGGTGGCCCTAGAGAGGACTTTGTCCACTTCAGCCCGGGATGTCCTTAAAGCCCTTATATAATCATATCATATGATATCCAAAAGCCCTTTGCTGCCATCATTTTATCACCTTTATACCATCACTCCCACTAAAGCTTTGTTCATAACTGAAGGATCATCTGCCACTGGCGGCTTGTTCTGGATTTAATTCTATTATGTAGTACATATTCAATTAAGACCCACGCTGGGGCAGGACTCTCTTGACTTTTGCAAACGCTTATTAAATAGCCAAGATGCTGTATAAGGGACAAGTGACAAATTAACAAACACATATGAGGCTTTGAAGAGCAGCCAGAATAATACCAGGTTGAATTAATTATCATATTAAATATATGCAGAAGGGGAAAATAAAATACGTGCTATTATATGGACAAGTCTTATTTAAATATACTTGTTTGAAGAGAAGCAGTTTCAAAGAAATTATTGTATACTCATGAGCATATGCTACTACACTGAGCATGTTTTAGAACTGTGCCTAAAACAAGGTGTTTTGTGCTGGTAAGTGTTTTTTTAAGTAGACTTTATTTTCTAGAGTTGTTTTAGGTTCACAAAAAAAAAAATTGAGAAGAATATCCAGGGATTTCCCATATCCTCCTCCTCCCCACGTATTCACAGCCTACCCACCTATCAATGTCCCACACTAGAGGTGTCCATCTGTTACAGAGGATGAACCTACACTGATCCATGATCATCCACAGTTCACAGTTTATATTGGGGTTCATTCCTGGAGTTGTACATCCTATGGAGTTTAACTACAGTATAATGAGATATATCCATCATTGTAGTATCATAGACTAGATTCACTGCTGTAAAAATCCTCTGGGCTCTGAATATTCATCCCTCCCTCCAAACCCTGGCAATCACTGATCGTTTATGGTTTCCATACTTTTGCCTTTTTCAGAATGTCATGTTGTTGGAACAATACAGGATTCAGCTCTTTTAGATTGGCTTCTTTCTCTTACGAATATGCATTTAAGGTTCCTCCATATCTTTCTGTGGCCTAAGAGCTCATTTCTTTTTAGTGATGAATAATATTCCCACAGTGTGGATAGACCAGATTTTAGTAATCTATTAACCTACTCAAGGACAGTGTGGCTGCTTGAAGTTTTGGCAACTGTGAACAAGCCATTGTGTGAAACCATTGTGTGAAGGTTTTCTTCTAGACAAGTTTGCAGCTCATTTGAGTAAATATCATGGAGCACAATTGCTGGTTCATATGGTAAGATTTTTTTTAATGATATGCTTTGTTTATTAAGAAACCACCAAACTATCTTCCAAAGTAGCTGCACTGTTTTATATGCCCACCAGTAAAGAAGAATTCCTGTCGTTCCATACTCTTACTAGTATATTGCTCCATACTCTTATGAAGGGTTGTAGTGAGCAAATACTTTAAAAAAAAAAAGCTTTAATGTTTATTTACTTCTGTGACACAGACAGAGAGAGACAGAGAGACAGAGAAATAGAGGGACGGAATATGAGTAGGAGAGGGGAAGAGGGGTAGGGAGACTTAGAATCTGAAGCAGGCTCCAGGCTCTAAGCTGTCAGCACAGAGCCTAATAGGGGTATCAAACTCACAAACCACGAAATCTTGATCTGAGCTGAGGTTGGAGACTAATCAAATGAACCACCCAGGTGCCCCTGGGCCAATACTTTTTAAAGGAACAATAATTTTGCTTTCTTAACATGCTGTTTTTCGTACTCTTCAAGAAATAGCGATATAACCCTAAAACCCTAAGAATGCACAGGAATGCACTTTTACATTCTTGAACCTACTTTTCAGTAACATGGACAGCAGCACTATCCTACTGAAAGACCTCCAAGTTGTATCTTTTCATAATACCATCAAAGAATTAAAAGCAGGAAACTGACTGAAGAAAAGTAATAAATCCTCAACTGGATAGGCAGTTCTTTAAGAGATAATCATCACTGTTTGAAAATGCAAAATATTATATCAACATTTTCTATTTTATCAGTACTATTAGGAAATTCATCAAATGACTTACTGAATTAAGAAAATGTTTTATATTAGCATAATAAAGCCTTTCAAAAAATGAAATGAGATTATCTTACTGTTACATATTCTTAGAGAATCTATTTTATTTTTGTGCTAATCACTTTATATAGACATTTATTGAAAAAATGATTCACTGCCCATCTATTTTGTTGATGACAGCCTTCAAGGCATTTCAGTATACATTTGTCTATGCCCCCTAAATGCTCATTCTTTCTATTAGTATTTTTGGACTTCTAAGATATCATTAGGCAATAGGAGTATCATAGAAAAATATAACAACAACAACAACAACAAAACAAGCCACACACATACAACACCAGTCCTAGCCCTCCAGAGCCTGTATTCTAAAGGCTCATGAAAACACACAGAAACAACACAGAGGAGAATCGTTTAATCCAGGTTTAGGTATATTAACTCAAATTCCTGAAAAATTGTTAAATACATTTAAATTTGGATACTATTCTTTTTGATAGAGATGACAGAGACAAAACAGAAATATTTATTGTTCATTTTAGTATGTCACAACAATATGCATAAACATAATGAACTTGTTTATCTCTTATTAATGTATTAGTTATATATATCTGAATGTGGGTTTTAATTTTGACCTTAATTTTTGACTTTAATGAATACCAGTTGATTAAATAGAAAACAATGAAACTCCCTAATTGAGATAGCATAATGATTTTAAGCCTGGTAGAGGAAATATAAAACAGTGGCAAAAAAACACACAGTAACAGAGCAGGGCTTAGACATGAACTTGGCACTGCTGTGGATCAGATGCGGAAGCTCCCATCCTAGAAGGTTCCTTTCCCCACACTGACAGTATCCCTGCATTTATGTTCCTTCACTAAGAGTACACATTTGAGAGAAGAGCCAGAGTTAAAGATCAATGCTTGAAGTCACAGGTTAACGTAAAGGTCTACCCAGTAATCATTCTTGAAAGGAGAAATTACTTGAAAATTTTGCTGACCTGCTGCCTGAGGCTCTATCTTTACAGAAAACTATTAAACTAGAGATATGGGAAGAAAAATACACACCCCATGACGCCAGAAAAAAACAAAATAATCTGACTTGAGCACTGAATCCTCAATCACTTTAATTATCATCACAGAGCAGACACCCCAATGTGCCATTCCAGGGCCCACATGAGGACACCAGTAAACTTAAGGAGGAATAAAGGGAGGAATAAAAAGGGGGAAAGAAGTAACAAAACCAATGGCAAAAAAAAGGACCCAGAAACCTGGGACCAAATATAAGCCTAAAAGAAGCAGAAATTCACCAGCACAAGCACCAACATAATGAATGAGCCATGGATTCAGGGGAGATAAAATGAACGTGACAGAGTGTCTGAAAAACAATTTAATGGGACATGTTGAGCATTTTCAATAATAAAATTAATAGAGAAAATCAAGAGAAAAATAATATGGAGTTATAAAATAAAAGCAGGGGCGAAAGTGCACTCAACAATTTGATATCAATGAGAAAAATCTGACTATAATATAGGACATGTCAAGTGTAGAAAATGAATCAATTGAAGTCATGATCTTGTGGTTCATGAGTTCGAGGCATGCTTTGGGTTCACTGCTGTCAGCCTGTTAATGAAGAGCCTGCTTCAGATCATCTGTTCCCCTATCCCTCTGCCCCACCTGAGCCTATGCGCGCTCTCTCTCTCTCTCTCTCTCTCTCTCTCCCTCTCTCTCTCTCTCTCAAGAAATAAATAAAACATTGAAACAAAACAGTCAACACGCCACTTTGCCCAAATTAACTTAATGCAATCCCAGTAAGTATATCAACCCTTTTTTAAAAATGGGCTTTTATATATTTTGACTGTAATTGACATGCACTCAGATCGCTAAAGTTATCTAAGAAACTTGTGAAGAACAAAGGAGGGTACTCTGCCTTACCCCCATGTCTAGGCTAATTGCACATCTACAGTAAAGAGGTGTATGGTATTGACACAGGAATTGGAGAATGAAGAAAATAACAGGAAAAGATAGCTAGGACCACGTATGTGTATACTAAGCTTGATATACAATACAGGTAGTACTACAAATACATAAATGGGAAAAGATAGATGTTTTACAATTATGTGAGGACAACTGTTTCTTCAATTAAAAAAAAACTATGGATAAAAAATAAGTAAGAGTGGGGTGACTAGGTGGCTCAGTCGGTTAAATGTCTGACTTCAGCTCGGGTCATAATCTCATAGTTTGTGAGTTCAAGCTCTGCATTGGGCTCTGTGCCAACAGCCCAGAGCCTGGAGCCTGTTTCGGATTCTGACTCTCCTCCTCTGTCTGCCCTTCCCATGCTTGCACTCTGTCTCTCCCTCACTCTCTCTCTCTCTGAAAAATAAACATTAAGAACATAAAAAATAATAAAAATAAATTTAAAAAAGTGATTTCCACATTAAGATGCTTAAAAGTGGAAGAGTAAAACTTTAATAGTTTAAAAGAATACATAGAAGTAAGTATACCCACAACTCAGTTGAAACATTGGCAGGATACAAAAACAGATAATTCAAAGAAGAGCAAGTAGAAGGGCCAAAGAATACAAAAGATCTAGTATCTTGTTTCCTATAGATTTATCATTTTATGTTTATTTTTGAGAGAGAGAGAGAGAGAATGTGCGAGAGAGCAAGAAAGAGAGAGGAAGTTGGGGAGGGAAGGAGAAAGTGGGGGAGGGAGGAGGGGGAGGAGAGAGAGAGAGGGAGAGAGAGAGAGAGAGAGAGAATCGGAAGCAGGCTTCAGGCTCTGAGCTCTCAGCACAGAGCCTGATGCAGGGCTCCAACCCACAAACTGCGAGATTATGACCTGGGCCAAAGTCCAACACTTAACCTACTAAGTCACCCAGGCACCCCCTATGAATTTAGTATTTTCCTTTGTCATTAGATTTTAATTTATATATCTTCTTTATTGCTTTAAGCAAACAGTTAGACTGAAAGGCACCATTCATAATACTACTATTAGTATGTAGTACTAATCAGACTTTTAACAAGAGATGAATATAGTCCCATGTTTACATGGCCTTGGGGTGGACTCTGGGTCTCCTTGCAGCAACTGGGGCCACTTCAGAACAGAGCACTGGCTGCAGAAGCCAGGACGCTGGCAGGACAGGCATCTACAGAGCTTCTTCCCCTTTTTGACTGACTTAAAGAAGTGCAGCCAAAATCATAAGCAAAGGAGGCTTAAATGCTTTCAGAAAAACCTCAAGGACAAGGATTGAGAGCAACAGTAGTAGCTTTTGGACGTGGTCTATGGGAAAGGGTGGAGAGATTCAACCATGTAGTGCAAGAGCTGGAGATCAAGTTCGTCTGCCAGACTATGGAGGCGCCACACTAGCTGTAGATGACAAGGCTTATTTCTTATTTAGAGATGGTGACATTCTCAGAAAGTATGTAGACTGAAATAAATCATTATTGAAACGGCATCGGATGAAGCTACTCATTCTAGTGAAACTGTGAAATCATTCCTCATGTAAGTAATTTTCAGGTCTCTTTTTTATGATAAGCTAGTGGTATGCATATGAATGATATCCAGGGATTCTAAAATTTAGTTTTAGTGTGCTGACACAATCATCACCAAATAAAAACACTTAAATTAAAAAAAGATGAATATGAAACCAAGTGATAGAGTATCAGCATACTACTAATAATAGTAACATGCTTTTATAAGAATTTGTTTACAAAGTTAAATTTAATTTATACCCCCAAAGTAGTAAGTATAATATCAGTATGTACCTCTGGGAACCAGGAATTTCCAAGAAAAGGAAACTGACTTATCAAGTACTTAAAATTTAAAACTAAAGTCCTAATTTTCTTTCATTTGACACCATGCACAAACATTTGAGATGAAAAGTGTGTAAAAATAATTTTATCCTTAAAATCTCCTCTCAAGCCTAATCTACCAAGTGAAAAAATATATTAAAATACATCTGACTGTCTTATACACAAGGACCTTGCCTATAATGAGTCAAAGAACACCAATATTTAGCACAGCTTTTGAAGAAACCATGAACATACTACAGTCTTTGGCTTGCATATATGTAAATGTCAAAATTTATTCTACCTGAACAAATTGCCCAATATACAAGGTTTTTTTTTTTCTTGGTAGAAAAATACTATTCAGTCCATGGATAAGGGCCCATCCATCACAGAGAAATCTAAAAATAATAACTATCAAAACTTTGACCGGAAGTGAGACCTGTCCCTTTTAATGAGCAGATGATATATATGACACCAGAATCACAGTCTCTTCAGGATAGCATGTCATGAGTTAGGAAGGATAGCATTTTGTTTTTTAAATTTTTTTAACATATACTTATTTTTGAGAGAGAGACAGACAGAGAGTGAACAGGGAGAGAGAGAGAGAGAGAGGGAGACACAGAATCTGAAGCAGGCTCCAGACTCTGAGCTAGCACACAGGGTTCAAACTCATGAACCATGTGAGATCATGACCTGAGCTGAAGGTGGATACTTAACCATATGAGCCACACAGGAGCCCCATAAGGATGGTATTTTTAGACCTTCAGGGTAAGTGGTAGTTCATCAGCAATTTAATTCAGTTTGTAATTTCCTTTTTCATGTATTTTTCAATTCTTACTGCCTATGGGAAAGATGTATGTAAAAATTTTGACCAGGACATAAGTGTGACCAAAGACAACATTATGGGGCAGGGAAGGTCTTAGTTACTCTATGGTTAGTGTGTTCAACCATTAAACACTAAAATATACCTAAGAACAGGGGTGCCTGTGTGACTCAGTTAAGTGTCCTACTGCGGCTTAGGTCATGATCTCATGGTTGGTAGGTTCGAGCTCTGCATTGGGCTCTGTGCTGACAGTACAGAACCTGGAGCCTGCTTCACATTCTGTGTCTCTTTCTCTGCCCCTCTCCTATTTGTACATGTGCATGCTCTCTCTCTCCCAAAAATAAACAAAAATATTTAAAAAAATTAAATATTCCTAAGAACAAAGTAAAATCAATGGAATCAGAGTCGAAGGTGAGAGTTCTATTCTGTTCCTCCCAGGAAGAGTATCTCCCTTCATTGTGAATCTTGAACATATGCATGTTAGTAAAGATAAAGAAAATTTCCTTATGTATATCAGTTAAAGAACATCTGCAAAGTAATCAATTTTCAAAGCAACTAGCACTAAAACAAAGAAGGA
Organism: Suricata suricatta; assembly: GCF_006229205.1. Taxonomy (NCBI): domain Eukaryota; kingdom Metazoa; phylum Chordata; class Mammalia; order Carnivora; family Herpestidae; genus Suricata; species Suricata suricatta. The sequence goes on from NC_043717.1 coordinate 27,081,377, forward strand.
CCAAACTTTATTTTCTTTATGGTCATAGGTTGCGAGGCAGAGGCGGCACACTGGCAGGACAGGTTTAGTTTTCTAGCACAGAAAGTTAACCTTACTTTGAATAAATATAAAATGCACACTAGCAAAACTTACGCCTACATTATGTAAACACAGGAGCTAGTGGTCACTAAGGCCTAGGAAAGTAAGAAGGGCAACCATGAAATATGGACAAATGATGCAGAAAAGAGGAGGGAAATGATGCTTGATGGGGACAACACATTCTCAGTGTGACAACCAGGATGGTGTTTCCAGTTGAGACCATCTACTCATCTGATGTATCACTGGCCTCTGAGGCTTACAAAGCCTACAGGCTCAGTCTACCGATTTTCTATTTTTCCCAGCGAGTCTATTGTACACTGGGCAAGTCTATTTATATGCCTATTGTTTTTCTGATTTTTTGCCTAGATCCTTACTGTCACAGGTGCAGATGAATTCAACGCACCCTGGGGCTCATACTGGGAACCTGGAAGGATTTGTAAGCTTGCTTCAAAAGACACCAGTAGAGAAAAATAAATTATAATACTTATTAGAGGCTGGCAAACTACAACTTTTTATTCTTTGCTGTAACAGAAAATAAAACCAACATGTATTGTTTCATAGCCCCCTTATGAATTTATCTACATAAAGCTTCTCAGAATTGAAGTTAATAATTCTTATTTCTTCATTTTGCATTTTGGTTGAAATCCCAGGGCCCTTCATCAAAAGAGAATCAAATAAGTGATTGTTAATTTAAGGAAGAATTCCACATCAACACAGCTATACTAAACTCTATCTCATTTGAAGCCTCGGTTTTGCCAAATGTAAGTTCATGACACAAAATAACTCATAATACCAACATAGGGGCAAAACAACGCCTAAAACTCTCAATGTGTATATTATATATTCCATGATATTTAATGAAAATTCTTTTAAAGTCATAAGGTTCCATTCTAATGGAATTCTGGTTTAAAACTCCTAAACTTAGTATAAGCTTAATCAGTAGAACCCCTTGGAGTTAACATAAAATAATTGTACAACATGATATTGACAAGTCTTTGCAGTAGGAAATATTAGTGCTTTATAAGTAACTGAATTAGCCACTTTTTTCCCCAGATAGAAATACTCTTGACAGGTTTAATACTAATGGGTCTGATGATTATTGAGAAACATCAAAACATCGAGAAACGTCAAAGCTCTTCTATAACTAGAATATTGGAAATTTTACTGAGACACATACATAAATCACTTATCCAAAATCATCCCTCCCATCTTCTCTTTCTCAAAGTAGCCTAAACCTCTCCTTACCTTTGTTTAGTCAGTGATCTCCTGATTTGAAGCAAACTTCCTTCCTTTGAGGAAAATACACCGCCATTCATCTCTCTGCTATCTTTGCCAACTCTGCTACCCCCAAAATGGCTGATGATGTTAGCAATGCAAAGATACACAAGTAAAGTAGTTTCTAGACGAAAGATTCTCAACCATAAAGTAAAATTTTGGGGTAATCCTAAGTGCCATGCTTTGTTTCTCGAAATGATTCAATCCAACTATTTCTCTACAGAAAACTTAAAAAAAAAAAAAACGAAAAGAAAAAACTGCAGAACTACCTCACTAAGTACAAGGTTCAATAACTCATCAAGTAAGGGGCAGAGAGTTAGCCAAAGGTGAAGGGGGCTTAACATGAAATAAGATGGACTCAACAAATTCATAATCTTAAGGCAGAATTGAGGAGAAAAACCATGTCTTGGGGACATATTTTCATGCAGGGACAGGCAAGAGAGGTACTAGTTCAGCCAGGGGGCAACCATACCTGAGCATGAGCTGAACAAAGAATATTTGGAATGTTACCTATAACAGTGAGTATGGAAGACTAGACTGTTACCTGAGCATTTCTCCTGGAGAACAAAGAGCCCAAGGAAGATGGAGTAAGAAACAAGCTATAAAGCACACAAAGCGTCCACTGCAGAGCACATATGCCAGGTTCATATTAAAGAACAACTATTATCATTAATCATTCATCGAAGTTTTTTTTCATTTTATTATTTTTTACTGAACTATAGTCCATGCACCATGTAACGTTAGTTTCAAGTATTCCACATAGTAGCTCAAGGGGCGCTTCCGTCTGTCACCATGCTATGCTATCACAATACTATTGCTATTTCTTATGTTGTGCCTTTTCTTCCCATGACCTACCTATTCCATACCTGGAAACCTGTACCTCTCACCCTGCTTCACCCATTTTACCCACCCCCTGCCCCAACCCCTCCCCTCTAGCAACCATCAGTTTCTCTTCTGTATTTATGGGTGTGTTTCTGTTTTCATAAAAAAATGTTTATTTATTTTGAGAAAGAGAGCATATGAGCACACTTGAGCAGGGGAAGGGCAGAGAGAGAATCCCAAGCAGGATTCGTGCAGGTGATGTGGGGCTCCATCCCACAAACCATGAGATATGAAATGAACTGAAATCAAGAGTCCAACATTTAATTGACTGAGCCACCCAAGTGCTCATTTCTGCTTCTTGGTTGTTCATTTTTTAAAATTCCAAGTATAAGTGAAATGATATGGTATTTGTATTTCTCTTATATCACTTAACATAATAGCCTTTAGGTCTATCCATGTTGTCATAAACGGCAAGCTATCATCGTTTTTTATGGCTGAGCTATCACAGCTTACATTCAGGGGAGTTCACTGTTAGAATAACTTTATAAATGACTTGAGTTTATACCATCATTAAGGGTGTGCTAGGGGTCTGTAATTGTTTGGTTATACTTTACTGCATTTTATGATGGAATTATATGGTTTAGTGGTATTTGCAAATTTGGAAGTTTGCAAAGGGCTCAGGACAAACACCTTGGGGCTGCTGACAGTTTGTTTTATATACATGTATAAACGAGTTGCCTCTGTGTGGTTTGTCTTTATTATAGCTTTATAATTATGACCAAAATGGATAGCTACAGGTGATTTAGGGAGCTACGCTTTCTCTATCATGCCCCCATTCAACACTACATATGGTGTTTGTCTCTAGTGTGATAATGCATGTTTTTATCTTTTGATTTTTAATTCATGTTTTCTCATTCTTGTTTTTTCAGCATCATTAGCAGGTATTCAGAGAAACTAAAGATTATTGTACAAGGTTTACAAATAGCAAACAATAGTAAATGCTCCCCCAACCTGGCTTCTGGGGGACACAGTGCTAGATATGAGTAAATTAAGGCTCAGAGTTTATCCTCCAGCAAGAGCACAGGATACAAAATTGAGAAAGAATGACCACAACACACCACGTTACCCACAGACACAGCAGAGGAGAATCACTGGGGCTGAGGAGAGCAAGGGAACACTGTATCCAAATTTTCTGTCCAACCTCATCTGAATTACCCCAGTGGGTCCTTTTGCTTGGAGGCAATTCCCATCAATTCCCTCCCAACAGAAAGAATGCAAATGGACTCCCCCAAACAACAGTGAGGTTTCAAAGCAAAGCCTGAGCTAGGGCACCTGGGAAGAAAGTGAACAGCAGAAAGCTGCATGTTCTCAACTAGAAAAATTCCTAACACATTCCAAGAGGATCTAATAATACGGTCGATTAAGTGGTCTTCAGAAAGAGAGCGTAAATAAAGTGAAAAGTAAGGGAATGATACATAAACAACAGGAATCCCAACAGGACCAGCTGAATAAACTATTTATTAGCTTGAACAGAAAGGATCAGTATGACACCACTGCCCTATTTTACTACATATATTATAGCCACAAAAAATACATGAATGAAATCATGGCTGTATTTATTATGTAACAACAACAACAAGTCAAATTTTTAACCACCCCCCCACCGGAGTTAAGAAGCAAAGGACTTATGCCACCCAAATCTAGATTTATTTATTACTTTAATATTCTACTGTATCTTAAAAAGATAACACTTGTGACAATATTTTAATGATAATCTGCTCTTTTCTTAACTATCTAAAAAAGAAACCACAGCCATCACTGTCCGTGGACATTTACTGAATATGAAGTAAATACATAATGTTACAGTGAAGGCATCACCAATATTGTTAAGTTACAATACTAACATTTTCATAGTGTAAAGGTATTTTATATTTTTTCCTTTTTAATACCAAAAGGACTTTTCAGAAAATGTAACCTTACTTTAGTATTTAATAGTATTGCTTATTATTTAATATTTTACACACAACACTATTGAAGGCATAAAGAAGTAAGAATTCCTATTTTTGCCTAAAACTGAAAAGAAATGAAAAAAAACCCTCACAAAATACTTAGTAATTGTCAATACCAAATACTGTGAGCAATCACTTATCTCTTTCTCTCCCTCTCTCCCATACCTGTCTTTCATAAAAGTGAAGTAAGTCATCAACTTATTATTGGGAGTTTTCCAAGGTAGAATTTTTTCAAGAGTCTGGGTTGAAACTACACACACTGTGGGGGCGATGATGCAATCACTGCCCTAGATTAGGATCCCCACTTATGATAATGGCATTAAAGTGAGAACCAACAGAAGCAAATGATGCAAAATACAATAAGATATGGAGCCACAGATGATCTAGGTATTTGTCTCCACAGTGGTTGGAGTTGAAGGTCATAATGTGTCAAATCATGTCTATGAGAAAAGACAAAGGGAAGAATACCAACTGTATAAAGTGTGTAAAAAATAATCAAAACAATGAGAAGTGATCTTTTTATGACGCCATTTAAAGGATTATTACAGATCCTTTCACCAAATTAATTAGCACTAAAGCAAAATACAGCGATGAGAATGACTCAGATTTATCTTAAGTAGGAATGTGGAGTAGTAATTAAGGTTGGTTTGAAATCTAAAGGGGTTAGGCTATAAGTGAGCGTAAAGGTTGAACTTCCTACAAAAGGTGGACATTGGACTTTAGGAATGCACACACACGCAAGGAGAGAGATTGGAGACAAGTGTTGGATACTTGCTGTTTTTGGTCCTTTCAGTATACCCATGGAAAAGAGACAGATCCAGAAATAATTAAAAACCCATGGATTTTAATCACCATCAGAGTAAAAATTGTCTTGTTCACCAGTGTATCCCTCAACACAAAGCAAGGTATGTGACACTTTCGAAACACTGCTTGAATGATTGAATGATTGCACATTCTCATCTCTTACCTTTAAGCATGACGCAGAGATGGTTGTAAGTAGCAACGGTAACTGGTTGCAATCATCCAGTCAATCCCAACCTAACACACAGCAGAGCTCTGAGCAACAATGAAGCACCAAACAGTGACCCTGTTCTGACATGTTTTGAACTTGTCTAAACTAAAGTTCAAATATGATACTTCTAACCTTGGTCAGAATCTCAGAATGAAGTGTTTTATAAACCGCAAAAGAATTTTTTTTAATAAGAAGCATTTATCATGCAAGAAGAAGGACAACACTCCTTCAAGAATAATAACCAGTCATTGGCACATTCTTAATGAGACGATTTATATCCCATTGTTTCCAGTTTAAATGTTAATGTGCATACATATAAACATTTGGAAAAACAGGTTTCAGTAGATCATGCTATGTAAAGGTCATACGGACCTTGCAAATACTGCTGCATCTCTAATTTTATCCATTTCTTGAGTTCAAATATCAAATTATATCCCTTCCACAACCTCAAAATTTCAACTTCTAATAGTGGATCCAAAAAGTTTCACATTCCTCTATTTTTAAGAGCCTGTATGAAGCCATATGCAATTAGCATATATTATACTGTGGTATGCTCTGTCAACATCAGCTCTCCGAACAACGACACACCCTCACTGTTGAATCATCAAAACGCTACAGCAGTATTTTACAACTTCAGTTATGCATAATGTGAAGTAATATGCATGCCTGCCCTCTGTAAATATGAGAGGCAATTTGTTTAGCTCCACATTTTATTTTGCTTTCAGGATTACACTACTCACTAACTCCAACAAAAGCAATATAATAAGAAATACTGCCTCACAATACCACAGCTCTGTCCATCAATAGCAAAAATTCTCCATCTTAACACCAGTGCCAGAAGATTAATCTCATTATGTTAATTCAGTGATTATATATGGGCTCATATTCAAGTATATATAAGAGAACACAAAACAAGCACAAATTGGATAAGCAGTATGATTACTGAAGTTTTTCTCAATGACATTCAAGAATGCATTAGAAATCATGCAAAGTATTCTCACCATTAATGAAAGCAATGGAAGTTCAGAATGCATATAATTAGCTCAAGATTATATAGGTAGTCGGTACATCCTAGAGAATTCTCTGCTAGTGTTTAAGTATTTTTACCATTATACTTTATATTTATACTGACATTAACTACCACCAATTCAGCACTAAGTGTAACTTGACAGCTTTAAAAGGACTTCACTGAAAGTATTTTGAAAGTTTGTCTTTCTGGAATGGTAACAGATGAGTTGGGATTCAAGGTGGCCTAAGTGTTCAGGGAGTCTCAACTAGATTATATGCATGTGAGATGTATGCTAGGGGCTTATGAACAAAAGAAAAGGTGAGAAAAATATATTTTTAGAATGGTTAATTTGCTGTTACTTTACAGGATAAGGTGGAGAAAACCTCGCCTATAGTGAGGTCAAAATTAGAGAAGTGGAGGTATGGATTCCAGAGCTAAGACACAGCTTTGTAATTTGAGTTTTTCAATATAAACGACTCCTCAATAATTATACCAATACTGAAATTTGCTGTTACAATAAGTTTTTAGGAGTAATCAATCCCGAGGGCTCACTTAGTACAAATGGTTTCAAACACGACTAATAAAATCTGCCGTAACTAAGGAGCCCACCACTGAGGTTCATGACTGCCATGTGTTCTATGATTAGAAGGCTTTGGAATTGTGTTCAAACTTTTATTACATGGATTCTAAGACCAGTCCTTAATAACAAAGAAACTAGCACTTCTGGGCAGCATGCTGGACCCTGCCACAGGAAATGAATTCATTACATGAATCCAGGTGCCCAATTTTACATAGCCTTGACTCAGCACAGGTCTGTGCTCTCCTACACAATGGAACTGGAGACGAGTGTTTTGCTTGTTTTCATTTTCAATGCAAAGGCTAGTCTCCCATCCTATCCTGAATATAAAATTGATGCTATATGGAGTTATGTGCTATGGTTTGACTGAATCAATGTATGGTACCAGCCTTGTAAATGCTATTTTTATATGCATTCAAAAATAGACCTTTGTTCTATTATTCGTTGAAGTATAATTGACATGCAACATTCTACTAGTTTCAGGCATACAACATAGTGACTGTAAATATGTAAACATTGCCAAATGGTTATACACAGTAAGTCTAGTCACCAACTGTCACCCTACATGGTTGTTATAATATTAGTGTCTGTGTTATTGACTATATTCCCTATACTGTATATCTCCACAACTTATTTATTTTATAGCTGGAAGTTCTTATTTCTTAATCACCTTCGCCCATTGCCCCCCGCCCCTGTCCAGACTAATGCCCTTTCCACTCTGGCAATCTGTTCTCTGTATCCACGGGTATGGCATTTGTTTTATTTTGCTTGTAAGTTTCATTTGTTTTGTAAATTTCACATACAATGGAAACCATGTACTATTTGTCTTTCTCTTATTTCACTTCGTATAATATCCTCACTGCTCATCCCTGTTGCCACTAATGGCAAAATTTTATTCTTTTTTTATGGTTAAGTAATGTTGTGTTGTGCATGTATGTGCATGTGCACACGAACCCACACCCCCACCCCACTACATTTTTATCCATTAATCCACTGATTGATACTTAGGCAGTTTCTTTCTCTTGGCTATTATGAAAAATGCTACAATCAACACGGGTGTGCACTTACCCCATTGAGATACGGAGTTCATTTCTTTTAGATACGTACTGAAAAGTAGGGTACCCGGAACACATGATACCTCTATTTTTACTTTTTTGAGACACTGCCATGTTTTCCACAGTGGCTGCACCAAGTTATATTCCCACCAACATCGCATGAGGGTTCCCTGTCCTCAATATCCTCACCAACACTTGTCTTACCTTCAGGATAACAGGAATTCTGACAGGGGTAACGATATAGCTGACTGTGGATTAGATTTCCATTTCCACAATGATCACTAATGGCGATCATATTTGTTCATGTACCTGTAGGTCATTTGTAAGACCTGTTTGGAGACATGTCTATTCCTATCCTTTGCTCAGGTTTAATCAATTTTTTTTTCTTACTGTTATGGAGTTTTGAGGATTTTAATCCCTTTTCTGGATATTAGCCCCCTATTTGCTTGATCTACTTCATTATGCAGATGCTTTCAGTTTAATGTAATCCCACTTATTTTTTGCTTTTGTTTCCCTTGCCTTTGGAGTCTAATCCAAAAAACATCAGTAAGACTAATGTCAAGGGGTTTTCCGCCTATGTTTCTTCTGGCAGTTTTACAGTTTCAGATGTTACATTTAAGGTATAATCCATTTGAGTTGATCTCTGTGTACACTATAAGATAATGGTTCACTTTTTCCAACATCATTTATTGAAGAAGCTCTCCTTTGTCCATTGTCTACTCTTGCTTTCTATGTCATAAATAAATTGTGTAGGTTTATTTCTAGACTCCCTATTGTGTTCCATTGATCTACATGTCTCTTTTATGCTAATACCTAATGTTGTGATTATTATAGCTTTATGGTATGATTTGAAGTCAGAAAACGTGATATACTAAGCTTTAGTCTTTCTCAAGATTGCTTTAGCTATTCAGGGTCTTCTGAGGTTCCACACTATTCTTAAGATTATTTGTCCTAGTTCTGTGAAAAATGTTGGTATTTTGGTAGGGATTACATTGAACCTGTAGATTGCTTTGGATAGTATGGACATTTTAAGAAAACTGCTTCACGTAATCCATGAGGATGAAATGTCTTTAAGTTTGTGTCATCTTCTACTTCTTTCATCACTGGTTTACAGTTTTCAGAGTACAGGTATTTCACTTTCTTGGTTAGATTTATTTCCAAGTATGTTACTCTTGTCATAAAACTACAAATGGGATTGTTTTTGTGATTTCTCTGATAGTTTGTTATTAGTGTACACAAGGAGAAGATATTTGCAACAATTAATTTTTTATCCAGAAACTTTACTGAATTTATTACTTCTAATGATTTCTTGGTGGAAACTTTACAGTTCTCTATATAGTATCATGTCATCTGCAAGTAATGACAGTTTTACTTCTCCCTCTCCAATTTGCATGCATTTTATTTCTTTTTCTTGCCTAACTTCTATGGCGAGAACATCCGATACCTTGCTGAATAAAAATGGAGACAATGGGCATTCTTGCTTTGTTCCTGGCTGGGAAGTTGGGGGCCAACTCCTTACTAGTACTCTGTGGTTACCCCAGTATCTCTATGCAGGACAGGGCAGCCTCAGTCCACTGGGACAAAGAAGCTTCTTGGCTTTGGCCTTCAATTGTGATGGAATCCCTTGTGCTGGTGTAAGGCGGTCACTCGAGAGTTTTCTGCAGTAGGGGATAATGTCCCAGGGCTGCAGTAATAATACTGCAGGGTATTTGTTGTAGCAAGTTTCCTTTAACTGATGCCACCACCTGTGTCCATACCTTTCAAGAGAGGAAGGTAGTCGTAGGCCCAGGGGACGAAGAAACACTTTCATTGGCTGCTTATTGTTCACACATCTCCTGTTCAATACGCCTTACTAGTTGTACCTGGCTCATCTGGTATTGTCAAAAGAACTATTCAATCCATGAGATGAATGAGTCTATCTATGCCACCTTCTGTTACTAGTTTTGGGTATAGCATGTGCCAGCTCTGGGTCACCTTCTTTTGTTAGATGAAGGTACCTAAGAGAACTTACTGCTGTTTATTTTCCTCCAGTCCTGTAATCTCAAATTATTTTGTCTTCTTCTGACTACTTTTCACAGTTCCCTTTTAATTCCATCTTGGGATATCTCTAGGGCTTACTGTTGTATTTAGCTGGGAAAAGTGGGGACAAAATGAGTCTATGCCATCTAACCGGAACCAAAAGTCTAAATCTTAGGTGAATACGTTTTAATGTATAATTCAGAAAATAGTGATTTTTAAAATACAGAGAACCCAAAGGGGAAAAATACATTAAAAGACCCAACACTGCACTTAATTTTTCTTGCTGCATGCAGTGGAGCTGCTACCTGATTAAATTACAAGTAAATGCCCGCTCTTCAAGCTAACAACAAATAAAGCAGTAACTATAGCATGTGATGACTAGAATGACTATATTTGGTGTTTTTAAAAATTATGATAAATATTTCTCCAACCCTTCACTTTCAATCCACATGTATCTTCAGGTATATATATGGGCCAGACTTCAAGTTATATTGCAAACCTAGAGTAATCAAAACAGTTTGGTACTGGCACAAAAACAGACATGGAGATTAATGGAACAGAAGAGGAAACCCAGAAATGAACCCACAACCATATGGTCAATTCAAAATGCACTAAAGACTTGAATGTGAGACCCCCAAACCATAAAAATCCTAGGAGAGAACAGAAGCAGTAACTTCTTTGACACTGACCATAGCAACTTCTTTCTCATTTTATCTTCTGAGGAAAGGATAGCAAAAGCAAAAACAAACTACTGGAATTTCATCAAAATAAAAAAGCTTCTGTACAGTGAAGGAAACAATCAACAAAACTAAGAGGTGACCTATGGAATGGGAGAAGCAATGTACATAGGACATATCTCACAAACAGTATCCAAAAAACTAAACACCCAAAAAGCAAATAATCCAGCTAAAAAATGGACAAAATACATATGTACAATTTAAGAAACAAACAAGCAAAGGGAAAGGAAAGAAAGACAAACCAAGAAACAGAGTCTTAAATATAGAGAACAAACTGATGGTTACCACAGGGGAAATGATGGGGGTAAAATAGGTGATGGGGATTAAGGAGTACACTTGTTTTGATGAGCACATGATGTTGTATCAAAATGTTAAATCACTATATTGTACACCAAAACTAATATTACACTGTATGTTAATTGTAATTTTAAAACTTCAAAATTTATGTATTTACCATTTATGCTAGCAACCTAACTAAAAATAATATCAGCAATAAAACTATCTCAGTTCAGTAAAACGGGTGAAATCGTAACATGTAGACTTATTTTCCTGTTTAATTTTATGAAAATTATGCCAAAACTATGCAAAGAAATCCTTATTTTCTGAAATTATTGACCAGCATATAATATACACAATGAATGAATATATGTCTCTCCATTCATTAATCATTACCTGTCTAGTTTGAACAAGTTAGGGAATACAATATACAGCAACCACACTGGGTAGTATTTAAAGTGCTTTAGTCAAGGTCAAGGCTGGCTGCTTTTGAGGAATTCAGATTGGTTGGAATATATAAATACATTAAAACAATCTATTTTTTCAAAATTTAAAATGTTTTTCTTCAGAAAATAACACAAAGTAATTCATGAATTTTAGAAGGTGTTACCATTCAAAATCGCCCCACTTAAATGTAGGACAAAACTAAAAGTGTTGAACACAGAGGCTCTTGGGTGGCTCAATCAAATTAAGCATCTGACTCTGATTTCAGCTCAGGTCATGATCTCCAGGTCATGAAACCGAGCCCTTATCCGGCTCTGCACTGACAGGATGGAGGCTGCTTGAGATTCTCTCTCCCTCTCTCTGCCCTTTCCCCCCTTGCCCATGCTCTCTTTCTCTCTCAAAATAAATATTTTAAAAATGGTTTTACATAGTTAAAAACAAAGTAATTTTGCTGAACCACTTCTGTTTTATGTTAGATATTTCCTTCTAAGCTTTTACTAAGGTTTACACAAACTTTCATAATCTTACTGAAACACTGTTATTTGCTATTCAAAACCTCCTTTAATTCAGGCACCTTTTTCTTTAAGCCATTCTCCTCTATCGCTCAAATCATAGGTCCTTTTATGTGTCTGTTTCTGTGGTTTCCTGTCTCATGACATTGTGTAAGAAATTGAATTCAAAGGAAAAGACTCTCTTCCTTCCTCCCTCGCTTCCTTTTTTTGGCCTAACACAGTGTGTAGCAGGTAGAAGTTCCCAATAGAATCGTGTTAAATGAATTTGTATTTGAGAAGAAACAGAGTAAGTAAAAATCAAATCATGAGAGAGAAGCAACTCTTTCCTTTGAGAAAATCATAGTTATCATAGTTTAAATTCAGTGAGGGATATTAACGGCACTGCATAAATGACTTCCTATTTCACTGAAGTGTTTAATAAGGTCTTTAAATCAGCACTTCATCACATCCTGCTTGTCAAAGCAACATTTGGGACTCTTTTTTGTTCCTAATAAGGGATAAATAACAACACGATTTGGGGTTTTCATGAGCACCTAAAGGAGAGTTGGCTAAGCTATTCATACATGTTCCTTTATAACTAGGCCAATTTTAGTTTATGATGTCTACAGCTTACACAGGTATATTGTCAATTGACTTCTTTATTAGCTTATAAAGTATATTGTTTAAAAAGAAAACCAAATATAAAACCTTAGATGATGCAACATAATAAACTAGTCATTTTTATTCCCACTCCCTTATTAAAATCACAGTTTACGAAGAGTTTAAATTACTTCTTACTTTTTGTTTGTTGTAATGTAGGGGAAGGATGAACCTGAAAGGTTTCATAACACAATATACTGATGCATTCCTAATTTGAATCTACATCTTAAGATGAAGAAAAATATACATGAGGTCTTCAAAATGCTATTTTTAATTGCATAGACTTTGAAAACTAGACGACCAAATAACAGAACTCAGAATTCTTTAAACCAAAATAGTGTTGGGCATGGAGCACACCAAATAAGGGAGAGATATGGGAAGACCTAACCAGCACACAATTTGACTCTCTTTTCTGAGAACTGCTACCTTTTCATTCCACTAAACACATAAGCAAAGTCCCTGTTGTTATGTTAGTACTGGGCAACGATGCTTCCCAGTCAGGGCCGATTGGACCAAAATTATTGATACCTGACTAAAATTGGGACACACAGATGCTCCTGCTATAGTGTTTTACCTGCCTCATCAACTGAGTTCTTGTACACTCAGTCATCCTCAGCATTATACAATTAGGGTCAAGGCCCACATCTCCATCATTCCTAGAGCTTGATTATTCAATTTTCCTTGAATTCTACTACTATATAAACCATAACACACACAGCTTGAGTACTGAATTCTATTTGATTTGCCTTTCTACTTCTTGGAAGGAAGATACGTTATTAATATTCACAACATAGCTTGAAACATGAGGTATATTTCAGAAAGAAAAGATGAAACTACTTGAGAAACTGGAATAAACAAGGAACAGGTATTTTCAATGACATACAGAAAGCTGGGGTATCCATGGAGTATGCATACCAAGACCCCAAGGGATGTCTGAAACCATGATACTATCGAACTCTATGTACACTGATTTTTCTGTACATACATACCTATGATAAAGTTTAATTCATAAATCAGTGCAGTGAGGGGTGCCTGAATGGCTCAGTCCATTATGGGTCTGACTACTGATTTCAGTTCACGTTATAATCTCACAGTTCATGGGTTCAAGCCCCACATTGGGCTCCATGCTGAAAGCGAAAGCTTGCTTTGGATTCTTTCTCTGCCTCTCTCACTCTGTCCTTCCCCTGCTCCTGCACACGTGCGTTTTTTCTCTCTCTCTGTTTCTGTGTGTGTGTGTGTGTGTGTGTGTGTGTGTATGTGTATAGTTAGAAATTTGTAATAAAATATAAAATATTCTATACTAAATTGTACTTAACTTTTTGTAATTATGTGAGATGATAAAATGCCTATGTGATAAAATGGAGTGAAAAACCTGGCAAAGGTATAGTAATACAGTGGGAGGCCACTATTGACCTTGTGATTATATATCAGAAGGAGGATCATCTGCCTCTGTAATGCTGCTGACTGTGGGTAACTAAAACCACAGAAAGCAAAACCACCGATAAAGAGGGGAATACTGTATTCTCATATTATACATGTAAGTTTTTTCAAGATGACTAGGGGCATGTCAGTGTTGTGTTTTGTAGAGGACCCTGAAAAGGGATGTACAGGAAGAAACTCTGTATAATGTTCTTACAAGTTATGTTTTTATATCAATAAGAGATTTTGTAAAAACTCTTCTATATGACACTTTTTACATACAACTTAAAATATTATAAGTCATATTTAATTATATCAATTAAAAAATAAATTATTTGACATAAAACAAGTTTGATTTACCCAACGTGTTCATTATTTCTTTTGAGAAAGGTAAAATCAGAGTGGACCAGATTTACACAAGTATGTATGTACACATATGTAAGAAATCATAATTACTAATACTGTGTTCTAACCAATTAAGTGTTCATAATTCAATCCAGAAGAAAACACAGATGTGTCTGAATATAATCTTGCTGCCTCATGCCTTGCTGTTCTCCTCTTCATAGGTGGCCATATGAATGTTACGCTCATCAATTCAGTCCAAATGTTCTATTTTCCACACACATTTCTATATTCATAGACAATACATGGTATTGTATGTGTGTGTCTATGTGTGTGTGAGTGTATGTGTGACATTTACCAACTACCTATGTGCTGGCTGCCCTTCACAGATCTAACTAGCTGTCCGTGACAATCCATGTCCCCTACTCACACTGCTATAGCAGTGCTGAGAGAGAGGCTGCTCAGCCGGTAACTACATTTTACAGCCCTTCTCACATCCAAGGTGTGATTATTTGGTTAGTTTTTCCCAGTGGAATATGGGTGGAAGTAATTTGTGTCCATTCTGTGTTTGTGATTTTAAAGAGCTAATGTGGCTTTTCCACTCTCTTCCCCAACCAGTGGCTGAATGCAGAGGGTTCTGAGATCAAAGAAATGGTGGATCAAAAAGATGGAAGAAGTCTGCATCCTTGCATCACCCCAGGTAGGACAAGCACATGCTGCTCCCATGGATTGTGACATGAGCACACAATACATGTCGGCTAAGTCACTGAAATTGTGGCTTTGGTTTGTTTTAGCAGCTAGTATTAAAATAATGTGTATACTAGCATACTTTCCTATCATTCTAGAACTTCCCTTGTTTTCATTCAACATTATGTATTCGGGACATATTATTAATATTATGTGTAGACATAATACAGAGTTTCTCAGAAGCAGCATTAATGACATTTTGGCCTGAGTAAACCTTTGGTGTGTATGGGGATGGGGAGGGGGGAGAGCTGTCCTTTGCATTCTACAATGTTTAGCAGCATCCCTGGCCTCACCCACTAGATGCCAGTAGAACACCCTCCTCTGCAGTCAATATAATTAAAAAAAAATCTCCAAACATTGCCAAATGGCCCTTAGGTGGCATTAGCAACCTCAATTGAGAACCACTCATATGATACACCCCCTTTACCTACTCAGTAGTATTCTATCCCATTAATTAAGGATATTTATCGTATTTTCACTGTTAAAACACTGTTGCCATGAGTATCATTTCAATTGATTTTGAGCTAAGCTGCACTCCTCATATTAGTTATCTAAGAAGCAACTCCTTTTCTTCAGTATCAAAAAAGGAAAGCACTGAACTATATAGCTCTGAAAAAGGACAGATAAATTAGGGCAGTAAAATTGAGAGCACTAAGCCAGTGTAAAATGAAGGTGAATTCTGCACTGAGGCATCTTCATTTCTTAGTTGTTAATTAATGTGACAGATGCTTTTAAGTTAGGAGTATCAGCTAAATGGCCCCAGCATCTATTTATCTGGTATTCCTCTATGAATTGTACTTTCTCCAAACCAGTCCCTACCATCTAATTCATCTTCATATCCTGTTCTTGCTCACTGAAAAATATACCTCATGTTGGGCTCTATATTTTTCCATCATCACTTCCAAAAAACTTGCTCAAGCTACCTGCAAAAGTGAAAGGGGCTTCTGAAGACAAATGGCTTTTCTAGGCTTCTGGAAAGCTGGACAAAGAATTTTCATCTACTGATAACATGTCCTCGACGATTCTAACTTTATGGACCAGAAAAGCCAGATATTTATATAAATATTCCCTAAAATGAAAGCATATAGGTTATTTCACATTCTTTTGAAATGATGATATCAGATCCAAATTCAATAGGACAGGGTCCTAATCTACTTCCTAGAACTAGACACAACTTACCTTGAGTCTTTAGTGTCCTGTGTATCTAAGCCACTGAAGGCTCTGATAGGCCAAGACAATCCACACTGCCAAAGAGAATGTCTGTCTATTCCTTTTCATGGGGTCATCCAGCTTCTTAAAATCCTTGGCTAACTAAACTGGAAACTTTATCTAAACGAACTGCATACGTAAACACAATTTCTTCCACCAATCTGCACCTGACCTGAAACTCTGTACTCCTGACCTTCTGCCCAATGTCCATTTCATGGCAAACAACTTCAGAAAGACCCCCTTAAAGGTGTACATCTCTTCATTATATCCTCCCTGATCCTTTGGTGACTTCCTATTCGCCTTAGAATGAAGTTAAAACTCCTTCTAGACTCTAGAATCCCCTGTGAAACTCGCCTCCTTCATTTCATGCAACTTATCTCAGGCTAACTACTAAGCTCCATAGATACTAGCCTCTTGCAGTTTCCCAAGGTCACCAAGTTGTTTGAGACTTAGGGCCTCTGTATTTAATATTTCTCTGTAGTAAATATCCTTCTCCTCAATTTTCATAGTTTAGAACTTCTCAGCATAAATGTCAAAGTCATTAGATCACTGAGGACTGTAAGAACTTCAGTAGCTTATGGGCTTCATTGTTTTATCCTTGTGGTCTATACCAATTATCTCGTATGATGCTTAGAACCCAAAAGGGCTAAGTTACTGCAAACAGAAGCAAACATGACCTGAGCTGTAAACAAACTTGCACCCGAAGACTCAAGAGAAAGATAGGACTGTGAGGTTTCTGAATTTGTGCACTCAAGGTCAACCAAGGATGCCTTTAAGCTTGATTCTATTTTGATCAATCAAGTTATTATATTTATCTCACAACAACAAAATATACTCACAGCACAATATTAAAACATCTTTGTTGTTGAAGATGCTGCAGGAAAAATAACTTTGTATTTCAAATGTAAATAATATTTTCTGGGCCCCAGACTCTCATCTTTTCCTTGAAAACAACTGCTTTCATTTCTTGGTTTTTAAAAATTGTGTACAAGTGTTCTTTCATAGAAGAACCAGAACTCAGGCTGCAGTAAGTGAGAATAATACATGGGCAGAATATGAGGCTGGAGTAAATTTTTTCAATCTAGGGAAAATTCAGAATTAAGTATTTTTGGAGTTAATTTTGTTTAGTTTCATACAAAAAGACACTAGTAACATGTATTTTTAAATTGCATGCCTGCTCCATAACATCTTCAATACCAACGTACATGTTTAAAAAAAAAAAACTGTATCCGAATTTGGTTGACAATTAGGAAATTTCTGACATGGCTTCACAAGAAGGACCACACTTTTCAGGATACTTGGGTGGCTTGGTTGATTGAATGCCCAACTCTTGGTTTCAGCTTAGGTCATTATCTTACAGTCATGAGATCAAGCCCCACATCAGGTTCTAGGCTGGGAGTGGAGCTTGCTTGGGCTTCTCTCTTTCTCTCTGCTCTTCCCTTGCTCTTACCCTCACTCTCCCTTTCAAAATAAATACATAAACTTTAATAAAGGACCACGCTCTTCAGTTTAAGACTGAGTTAACATGAATTCATAACAGAAGACATTTTTTGTCAACCAAGACTCACCGGAGAAGGAAGACCTTGTTCAAGTTCTGTATCTCTAAATATAGCATGCCAGATAGCTTTCTATTTCACACCCAGAAGATTTTCTATGCTGTTCTCTATGACAGTTATTAACAAAACAATAGTTCACATTAGGCAATTGTGTGCTAGTATGATAGATTTTTGGAAGTCATTTCAAGAATGATTTCTTTTCTTTCTTTTTTTTTTTTTTGAGAGACAGACAGAGACAGTGTGAGCAGGGGAGGGTCAGAGAGAGAGGGAGACACAGAATCCGAAGCAGGCTCCAGGCTCTGAGCTGTCAGCACAGAGTCTGACGCGGGGCTCAAACCCACGAACGTGAGATCATGACCTGAGCCGAAGCCAGCCGCTTAACCGACTAAGCCACCCAGGTGCCCCTCAAGAATGGTTTCTTGAAAAAACAAAAACAAAACACAAACAAAACTGCTGCCTTTCAGAGTCAGTGCCACTTTTCTATAGGATGAATAATGATTTAAGAGGAAGTAATTTTAAAGTGAGCTTCATGTACTCCAGACACATATTCTCTACTACTTACTGAACTCCGCCCTCAAAATTGACTTGACCAGAATTTTAAAATAAAGTACATTATACTTCAAATCTGCTTCTCCTCAAGTGTACCCTATCTCAAATGGAACTACCGTTTATTAAACCTCTCCTTTCAGATTCTTCAAGTTATCTGGGATTTCTCTCCCTCCCATTATTTAATCAAGCCTCAACATAAACAGATTCTACTACCCAAAAGTTTTCCTTTACAATGTCCAAGTCACAATATTTTCCTGACTAGACAACTATTACTACCTCCTAACTGGTCTCTCTGCATCCACACTCAGCCTGTTGAGCCTCTAACTCCATACAGGTACCCTCTGCTCCCACTAAAGTCCCTTTTCCAAATGCGGGTTATAAAGACCTTCAAAAAGATGAAGAAAAGATTAAGTCAAACTATTTGACTAAACCTCATCAGTTGTTCCCTATTTCTCTTGCACTAAAATTCAAAATGGTACACAATCTATAGGATGCTACATCAAGTAATCTCTGTATATCCCTCAGATCCATGTCAATCAATCCATTCATCTTTTCCACACTCTAGTCATACTTGCCTTTAGTTCCTCAAATATATTTGCTCCTTTACCTCTCAGGTCATTAATACATGCACGTCTTATAAACCAGAATGCATCTTACCCCGATCCAAAGTAGTATCACTAGCAAAGTACATTCCATGTCCTTATTTAACAATTTTTATTTTCACGTGAATTCATGACCACCACATACTTTGCCGTAGGTCAAAGTTTTTGTTGGCTTGGTTCCCGTAATCACAAAATAATGTTACATTGGCCAGAAAAGTAAGAAAAATACCCATAATTGTATCACAGAGAAACACTCAATTACTTGAAAAGCGCAATGAAAAAATACTCATCTGTGAGAGTCTGTGTCTTACATTGTATCTCTACTCTGTATACTTATTCAATATGCCTTATCCTGAAAACCATACTACAAACTATTTTCTAATCTATTTTTGAAATTCTTCAATAGGTCATAGACATTTTTCTACTTTTATAAAGGTACTTAAATATTGTGGTGGCTACACAACTTCCTATTCATCACTCTATTTTTTATTGAATGTTTTTATTTATTTTGAAAGAGAGCAAGCAAGGAAATGGTGGAGTAAGAGGGAGAGAGAGAATCCCAAGCATGCTCTGCTTACTGCAGAGCCCGATGTGAGGATCAACCCCAGGAACCATGAGACCATGACCGGGGCTGAAATCAAGAGTCAGACATTTAACAAACTGAGCCACCCAGGCACCCCTCTGCCATAACTTATTTAACTACACTTCTATTAGCAAATATTTAAAATGTAGCCCATGTATATATCCAAGCAAATTTAAGATTATTGGCCATTTTAAAATTTAATTCATATTGCCTATAATTTCTAACATTTATAAGAATTTACTTATTCTTCCACCAGAAGTGTATGGGAATTTCTATTCTTGCCATTACTGGAATAAATGATCACCGTCCATTTGTTTTCAGCCCAGTACCCAAACTTCTGTAAGAATCTTAGGGGGTTTTGTCAACTCTCCCTACTTTCCTACTCACCTATGAAACAAGTGAATTGAGACCACACTTTGAAATCCTTTCTTATAGGGCTCTAGGTCAATGAAATTACATTCACTACCAACAAAAGATGTAGATTCCTCTCAACTCTGATTACTGGAACTTCAAAACTATTTTAAAACAGTAGTGTAGGTAAAATCTATGCTGAATTAAATCAAACATAGTTATCCTGAATACTGTGTTCCATTTAGATAGGTCTCATCATCAAGAGATCCTAACACTTTGGAATCTATGTTATTTATAAACAAGTATATTTATTTGGAAGATCCCCCAAATAATGCATTGTTTCTGCTCCGATGCTTGGTTGGAAAGTTACTCTTTGACACCTTTAATGCAAATTATTAGCAGGGGGACATCCTCTAGGCTAGCACATTAGATATGATTAAATATATAAAATGTGCACTTAGCACAGTAAAACAAGAGTTCAGGGTTTTGGGTTCTGGAAACAGTACACCACATTGTCCAATGAAGAAAATAAAAAAAAAAAAGGAAGGAAAAGATGAAGCGAAAAGGGAAGAAAAAATAAAAGGGAGACAGAAAAAAAGATGGTCAGGGCAAAATTCTTAAGTGTTCTTGGTTTTGCTTTAATCCATTGCCCACTGAGCCCTGTCTGATCTGGCTCCCACACTACTATCTAACATCATCTTGCAATGCTGCTTTTCTGTTGCTCTCTCTACTCCTCCCCACACAAGCAGTATTTTTCTATTTCTTGATCATTCCAAGTTTGTTCTTCCCTTTTGCTTCCTACTCCTCTGTCTGCAGTTCTTTGACTCAGATCATCATAAGTGCTGATCTACTTATTAGCAGCTCAGGTATCAGCTCAAATAACATTGCATCACTGAGACCTTTGTTTCCCTTTTAATTATGAAGAATTACTAAAATCCAGACTCAGGCTCTATCAGTTGTATGATTATAATTCATAATCTAATTCTTTTAAAAAATGTGTTTATTGTCTATCTTACCCCACTAGAATATAAGTTCTGTGAAACAAAGCATTTTGTTTCTTTTGCACCCCGGGCTTCCCAGTGAGTAACAGAATACTTTTTAACTGCCCACAGCAGGTTATCAGTGACTGTTTCTGGTATTCAGCGGGATTAGAGTTTGGCTCCAAGTGACAGAAAAATGAAAAAAATACATGCTCAGAACGAAAACTTTTTTGTCTTTCAAATAAAAAGACACAGTTGAGAGCCAGTACAGCGGCTCCATGATCATCAGGGACACAGAAAATTTGCATTCTTAATTTGTCTTCTTCAACATGTGACTTACTTTTGGAGTCCAAATGGCTACATCAGCCATCCTATTTCCATTTCAAGTAGCAGTGAAGAAGAATAAGAATGAGGAAGACCAAATAAAAAAGGTCATGATTTGTCTTCCCAGAACTTTCCCACATTGATTCTGATCAGGGTCCAATTGTCAGCACAAGGCCATACTATCATACCTAACTGCAACGGAGGGTAAGAAATATACATTTTACTTTGGGAAACTAGGGGCCCAACTGAAAATCAGTGTAAAACCAGACAGATCGTGGGGTGAAACTGGTGAGCCCTGCTTCATTTACTCATGGTTGAATGGTAAACAACATTCTGTAACACTTCTCTTACAATGAAGAGGCCCCACATGCCCTCTGTCCATAAGTTACAAATTAAAGCCCCTTTCATACTTCCGCCTTTCGGTTAAACATTTAATATGAATATATTTTCCCTCTTCCATCCCAAAGCAAGAATTCATAGCATAGCTGGTATCAAGTATGTGTCCTGAAGATAGATATCTGCCAAAATTTTTCACATGAATGTGGAGACTGATAAATCCATATGTTAGCAGAGAGATAACTGTATTATATAGCATACACTTGGGAGACAGTTAACATACTATAAGGAGTAAGGTGAAAATATCGAGATGGCACACAGGAGGAAGTTTTGGGGGTGAGCATCACTTGGATCCCTTCCTGGGCTTGCTTGGGATTTTTCCCTTGTCAGTTTTTCCAAGTTGTTATATTTTTAAAAACAGCTTTATGAAGAGATATATCACAAACCACAAAATTCATCCACTTACAGTGTGTATGTCAAAGTGTTGGTTTTTTTTTTTTTTTTTTTGCTGGTATATTCACACAGTTGCACCACTTTCACAGTTTTTTAAAAAACATTTTTGTTATCCTCCAAAGAAATTCTATACCCATTAGCAGTCACTCCCAATTTTTCCTCCAACCACATGCTCGGATCCATAGACAACCACAAATCTATATTCTTCCTCTAAAGACTTGCCTATTCTAGACATTTGATAAATGAAATCATCTGCTATATGGTCTTTTGTCGCTGACTTCTTTCACTTAGCACTTTTCCAAAGTTCATCCATGGTTTAGTATGTATTAGTTGCTCTTTATATTGCTAAATAATACTTCATTTAATCGATATACCACATTTTCTTTACCTATTCTTCACTTAACAGATATTTGAGTTCTTCCATCTGGCTATTATAATCCATGCTGTTATGTACAAACATACATAGGTTTTCAGATGGGGGTATATTATCATTTCTCTTAGGTAAAACATAGCCATAGAATCGCCAGGTCATATGGTAACTATAACTTAGTGCAACTGCCAAATTGGTTCTGCAAGTAGCAGCATCATTTCACATTGCCATAAGGGTGCCGGGCAGTAAGAAGGGCACTTATTGGGATGAACTCTTGGTGTTGTTATATCTAAGTAATGAATCAACACATTATACTTCCAAAAATAATATTACACTCTATATGAAGTAAATGCAATTTAAATAAAAACTTTAAACAAAAGTGTACAAGGATTCAAATTTCTCCACATGCTCACCAATGTCTGTTAAGTTTTGTTGCAGTTATTAAAGCCATCTGAGTGAATGTGAAGGGATCTCTCACTGTGGTTTTGATATGCATTTCCCTAATAGCCAATGATGTTAAACCTCTTCGTTGTGTTTTCTTGATAACTACAGACCTTTAGAGACATTCTTTAGATACATGTCTATTGCTCATGTAAAAACTCAGTTATTTAACGTTTTAAATTCAGTTGTGATTGTTTATAAATATTCTGGACACTAGTTCCTTTGGTTTTCTTTGACATCTGTACTTTTGGGTCATATATATTATTGACTATCCCAAGGTCAGATGATTTACTCAAATCTTCTAAGACTTTGATAGTTTTAGTGCTTGTATTGAGTTCTGATGTCCATTTGAGTTATTTTTTGTATATGCTGCAAAGTAGGGGGTCCAACTTTAACTGTGCATGTGGATCTCTAGTAGTCTCATCATCATCAGTTGGAAAGATGATTCTTTTCCATTTTTATAACTGTGGCCTCTCTCCCTTCACTTATTAGAGAAAGGATCTGCATTAGGAGTGTTGGCTCAGGAGATTCAGAAACAGCCACATCTTTTTTTTTTTTTAAGGTTTATTTATTTGGTGCATGTGCTCCAGATGGGGAAGGACAGAGACAGAAGGAGAGAGAAAAATCCCATCAGGCTCTGCACTGCAAGAGCAGAGCCCAACATGGGGCTTGATCCCATGAACTGTGAGATCATGACCTGAACCAAAATCAAGAGTCAGACACTTGACTTACTGAGCCATCCAGGTACCCGCTAAGCAGCCACATCTTCACAGCTATATGCAGGTGGTGATATAACATAGCAGCCTCTGCTGGGATGGTGAAGAACAGGGAAGCATGTAAGAGAAAGGCCAAATTCCTAAGTCACATATTAGGGCTGCATCCATCCAGGGTAAAGCTTCGGTCACACTGAGCTAGGGAAAGACATGAGTGGGTTGGGACTCAAATGTCAGAGACTCTCACTGCGAGATTTAGATTTTTTTCAAGAAATGTTTCTCCATTTGCTGTCTACTATTAAAACCATTTCCAGAGACTTCGAGTGTCTGTTTCATTAGAATTTTCATCACGTACAGTTGTTTCACTGGGGAGGGGGTCCACGGAGCTCTTTACGCCATAGACCGGATTCCAGGAGTCCTTTTGTCCCGTATACTCATGTTTCTATCTTCCAGGGCGTACTTATTCTGTGTACTTGAAAAGTGATAGGGGCCTCGCCTCAGCCTTCATGATTGCAAAAACAGAGTCTAAAGAGGGGCAGAACGGAAGCAGCAGGTCTGGGCCTTAAGTTTGTGTAGGATGGGAGTTTTTTTTTTTTTTGTCAATTAACTTATATTTAATCAAGAAAGCTTACATCTTATAACCACCATAGGTAGGTAAAAAAAAGTTGACATTTATACTTGGCATTTACAGGCTCTGTTTTATTATATTTATTTTAGACAAGTATATATTTAAAACTAAATAGGGAAAGGTGTAATATGAGGAAAACATTTGCAGAGATTTTTAAAAATTTCATTTCACAACTCGTAGTCTTACACATAACATAGTTTATCTTTGGTGAACAGAATTATTTCACCCTCGTTGCATGAAAAAAAAAATCAAAGGGTACTAAAGTGTTTTAGTGGAGATTAACCTTTATAACCTCTGGCAATATATCAAAGAAATCATTCAAGTAATATGTACTATTTACAGTGCATAAGCAAAACGCCAATGCTTGAATTATTTGGGAAGTTTCTACTTACAAATATTCACTTGAGAAACTAACCATCAAGAGTTAAAAAGATAACAGCCTCAGGGCACCTGGGTGGCTCAGTCAGTTGAGTGTCCAACTTTAGCTCAGGTCATGATCTCACAGTTTGTGAGTTTGAGCCCCACATTGGGCTCTGTCCTGACATCTCAGAGCCTGGGGCCTGCTTTGGCTTCTGTGTCTCCCTCTCTCTGTGCCCTTGCTCCATTCATGTTCTGTCTCCCTCTCTCAAAAATAAAATAAACATCAAAAAAAAATTTTAAAGATATGAGCCTAAGACAAAAAGTTAAACTTCTAATGAATTTCTGATTTTTAAAGTGAGAAAGCGATAGATAGTTTCAAATTAAAGTAGTGTGCAGGAGCTGCCGTTTTTACAACCTCATGAGAGTCCAATATTACATTTTTAAAGAATTTTCCAAGCCTACTATTAAACATAGCCCATCTAAGAATTAAATTATACAGCTTTTCATTAAACGAATCATATTAAAGCAACTGTAATAATAGGGTCAAAAACTCACCACTTCCTAATTGTTTTACTGCATTTTACCACTACCTATGCTTGTGAAGTTATTCACACCTTTGTAACTGTATGATAAAAATGGTACATAGGGATGCCTGGGTGGTTCAGTAGGTTAACTGGCCGACTTGGTTTCGGATCAGGTCATGACCTCACTGTTCCCAAGTTTGAGCCCCACATCAGGCTCCATGCTGATAGTGTGGAGGCTGCTTTGGGTTCTCTCTCTGCCCCTCCCCCACTCTGACTCTCTGCCTCTCAAATAAACAAATTTAAAATAATGGAATATAATAGTATGCTACTACACATACCTTCTAAAATCCACTGTCAGGGGTGTCATATTGTCAATACAGAATTGGATAGGGCTGAAGCATTTATACCATAGAAATCAGCAAACACTACAAACAAGAGTTTGTCTTTTTTTTTTTTCTAGTAAGCAGGTTGGTAAAATTTTACCAGTACACTACACACACACACACACACACACACACACACAGATATAGATACAAGCATTGGTAGCAAATATATAGATTTATCTAGATAGGCAAATGTAGGTATTAATATATAAATATATAAATTCAGCTATCTATACAATCAAGACTAATAAACCTGAAAATTTGTCAGCACCTTAAGAATGAAGAAAATGTGGTATATACATACAACGGAGTATTACTCAGCCATGATAAAGACGGAAATCTTGACATATGTCACAGTACAGATAAACCTTGAGAGTATGAGGCTAAGTAAAGTAAATCAGTTGCAGGGGTGCCTGGGTGGCTCAGTCAAGTAACCACCCAACTTTGGCTCAGGTCATGATCTCAGTTTGTGTATTCTAGCCCCAAATCAGGCTGTGGTAACAGGTCAAAGCCCGGAGCCTGCTTCAGATTCTGCATCTCCCTGTCTCTCTGCCCCTGGCCTACTTGAGTTCTGCCTTTCTCTCTCTCAAAAATAAACATTAAGAAAAATTAAGAGGACCCTTGGTGGCTTAGTCGGTTGGGCTTCCGACATCAGCTCGGGTCATGATCTCACAGTTCGTAAGTTTGAGCCCTGTGTCAGGCCATGTGTTAACAAACAGCTCAGAGCCCGGAGCCCACTTCAGATTCTATGTCTCCTCTCTTTTCCCCTCCTCTGCTCATGCTCTCTGTATCTCAAAAATAAGTAAATGTTGAAAAAAAATTTTTAATAAAATGGAAGTCAGTTGCAGAGAGACACAGACTGCATAATTCCACTTTTGTGAGCCATCTAAGCTAGTCTCACTCATGGAAGGAGAAAAGAGAATGGTGGTTGCCAGGGACTCGGGGGAGGTGGACATGGATGATGCTGTTCAACAGGCATTAATGTTCAGATAAGCAAATTCTACAGATCATTTGTACAGTAGTGGGCTCAAAGTTGATAATACTATACTTAAAATTTGTTGAGGGCAGATCTCCTGTTTTCTGTTTTTATCACAAGAAAACTAATAGTAATAACAAGCAAAGTAACAATAAAGTCTAGTTCTAAACAAGTTGAGAAACAAGCACAGAGAATCACAGTGAAAGCTAGAGCGACCCACAGTGGACATGTCCCCATCTACTGACGTCTACACAGGGCTGTTGTGAAGTCACTTTATTGGACTCACATTTACCGAGTCACTGACTGCTCCCCAACACTTTCTGTGCTAGAAACAACCAGTGAAAGAGTCACCACCAAAAAGGAGGTTAAAGTTCACAAACCGACATGGAATTTTATAAACCATGAAGCAAGACACATCTATGAGGGTTGAACTAGAATTTATTGACAGTCAACTGCTGATCAAATATGGTACTAGAAAATTTATTTGCATTATCCCAAGTGAACTCTGTAGAGATTAACATATCCAAGTATCATTATCCCATTTTACATATTAGATCCAGAGAAATTAAATAACATCTCAATAACAACAAGACATTCTATGTCCATTCAATTAACTTTTGTCCATGTCACTCATTCTCTTTCATAACCTTACTGGCATCTCTCTTAGGAATGACTTCTGCTGTGAAAGGTGTTACACCTAAGTTACATTAAAGCAAAGCTATTTTTTTTTGGCTTATGCAGCACT
Organism: Suricata suricatta; assembly: GCF_006229205.1. Taxonomy (NCBI): domain Eukaryota; kingdom Metazoa; phylum Chordata; class Mammalia; order Carnivora; family Herpestidae; genus Suricata; species Suricata suricatta. The sequence goes on from NC_043717.1 coordinate 27,108,432, forward strand.
AAATTATCATCTCACAGTTTCATAGACCAGAAGTCAGGTATGCATCTCACTGGGCAAGGTTATTCTAAGTCAGCCAATAGTATGAGCCAGTGAATTAGACATATTATCACAAAACAGGAACTCTCTTACAAATGAAAAAGGTAAAAATCAGGTCTAAGCTGGGTCTAAAGCCAGGTCTAACCTCGATATTCACTAATACATTATAATGAGTCCTGAGTCTTCCTACTTGAAATCACTGTCCAAATGAAGCAAAATGAGAAAAAAAAATAGGCAGTTTCTTATGTTCAGAACAGAGCAGAACAGAGCAGGAAGTATAATCTTTTTTTTTTTTCAAGTATCAGTTAAATCTCATCATAACCTCTTCAAGACTATGTATAACTTTGAGTTTATATCTTTTTAGGTTACACTGTAGAATATAGTTATTTAAGACAAAAAATAGGCCTTTCAAACATATTATGAATTCCAGTTTTATTATCATATGACAATATAGAATATGGGAAATTTAAATGGTAGAAGATATTCTCATCTGTTAATTATCACATTGTTTCCTCTTTTTAAAAAAACTTAAATTCAAGTTAGTTAACATACACTGTAGTATTGGTTTCAGGAGTAGATTCCAGTGATTCATCAGTTCCAAATAACACCCATTTGAGATAACAGAAAATTAATATATTTTTTGCATGTCTTCCAGACTGAGCATTCTGGCATATAATGTACATTATAAAGATACGACAGCTAGATCCTGAAGTTATATCCAATAATGTTTTTCCAATACATAATAACTGAAGAGTTCCAATTAGCTGGTATAATATAACATTTATAAACATATCCCACCCATCAAAAGACAGTAAAGAAATACTTTTAAGTTCCTATTTTAAAATTCTGGTAAAGGGGCGCCTAGGTGGCTTAGTCAGTTAAGCATCCAACACTTGGTTTTGGCTCAGATCATGATCTTGCAATTCCTAAGTTCGAACCCCGCATTGGGCTCTATCCTGGCAGCTATGTCCCTCTCTTCCTCTCTCTCTGCCCCTTCTCCCCTCATGCTGTTTCTCTCTCAAAATAAATGAAACTTAAAACAAATATTAACAACGTTTTGGTAAAAAATAAATTAGCTTAATCCTTGAGAAACACTGAATCTAAACTTACAAGCTTTTTTAACATTTAAAAAGCTGTCTTACCAATTTCAGGATAGACAGGGTGGCTGAATAGTGCTGAAGGGACACGACCTGGGATCACAACACTGTATGTTTTGGGTAAATCCCTATGCTTTATTTTTCAACTCTGTATATGGGTGAGATAAAGTAATAATGTCTACTTCATGAGAAGTTTGATGTATTTGAAAAATTTATTATTATGTGCAATTTATAAATACGCCAAATTGACAATATATAACTAACTGTGAAATTTACAGGGACGTTAGTTTACATCATTAATTTTTTATCTTTTTTCAAAAAATGCCTTAAATAGGAGAGCATTAACTTAAAAGGAACATTCTTCTTTTGGGTTAGTCATATTAATCCCTGTTCATGCTTTGAAATTAAAAGATTAAGTCTCATTATAGTTTTAAAAATATAACTTCAAATAATATTAATAGCATGTCATCATAGCAGCTATGAAAGGGCGAATGAATAATCAGCAACAAGCATCTGAAGACAAAATTATTGTCACTCTTGCTCACTACTGTCAAGTTGCCTTTCTACTACTGAAACAGGTAAATCCTTGCCCTGTGATTTTATATTCCATTTTATCCTAAAAGTTGGAGATAAAACGAACCACAGAAATTATCTGTCTTTAACTCACATACCTCGATCATCACTGTAAATTTACTTGAATATCTTTAGTGATGGAAAACAACTGTTTTTCAGGAAGACAACCTTATTGCTAGACATTTTTAGTTTCAAGACCCAGTAACAGAATTCAAATCAATTCTTGTCTTCACCAATTTTCTGGAAATTTAAAGTTTTACTCATACCCAAAGTGGGCCACAGATACAATCTGTGACCCATGAGACCATTTCCTAAGCATGTCCACAGTTTCAGTTGTAAAATAATCATGGGTGTTCAGTTTATCAGTCAGTTTAGGCTACTGTAACACCAATTCCCAACATCTCAGCATCTTAGTATTTGCTTATGCAATATGCCCAACACAATATGCAGAGGATGGCCTCATATTGCAGACATTCAGGAGAACAAAGGAACCACCATTGCGAGTGTTATGTGAAATTTGGCCTGAGAAAAAAGAGAATATGCTAAAGCATTCAATGGCTCTTAGTTAATCTGTCTAGTGATGCTATCAGTTGCTTCCACTCACATTCCATTGATCAAGAATGCCATAGACCATGACCGATTATTAAGTGGATGGGGTCATGTTTTCAACTATCAGGAAGGAGAGAAAGGTAGAATACCCACCACCAGCATTAATGATCACTATGTAGTGCTTAGCACATCTGACTTACTCGATAGCTACAACTCAATACGTTTCATAATAGGTACCGAGAATATGTAACTTACATCAAGCTTTTAATAAAAATGTAAACTTCCAGGGCATCTGGGTGGCTCAGTCAATTAAGCGTCTGACTTCAGCTCAAGTCATTATCTCCCAGTTCGTGGGTCTGAGCCCCATGTGGGGGCTCAGAGCCTGCCTGGAGCCTGCTTCAGATTCTCTGTCTTCCTCTCTCTGTCCCTCCCTTGCTCGTGCTTGTGTTCTCTCTCTTTGTCTCTGTCTCTCTCAGATATAAATAAAACATTAAAACATTTTCAAAAAGTAAAACACCGAAATATTCTCTGTTTGTTTAATAATGAACTATTTTCAAACAAAGTCTATAAATGTTGATTCAATAGCAAGTAGTCATTAGGTTACTTTGTAACTGAAATGACAAAGAGAGAAAAGAAAAATGACAGACTCAGCGCAAAAGTGCTCAAGATAAAAACCCTGGCTTATTGCCTTGGCACCCGTAGGACTTTGCAGATTTTTATTTCATTTTAATTCCAGTATAGTTAATATACAATGTTATATTAATTTCAGATGTACAAGTTGCAGAAGTCTTTGGATCTGATCAGTCCTGTTTCCTCAGGAAGATGGCACTGATACCTTACATGGGTTGCAAATGATTAAATGAGCTAATATTTACATACATGCATAGGTTCTAAGAGTTGCTCTACATTATCTCCTATTCTTTTTTCCTTTCGCTTCTTCTTGAAAAACCAGTGGAAAAATTTTGAACCTTTTCAAAGGGACCATGAATGTGACTGAGGAAAGATTAAAGAGTAAAGTAAGATGAGACAGGCAGTTGTAATTCTTCAAGTGACATGTGAGAGTCGCAAAATGAAGGATCGAAGAAAGGTGCAGCCTGGGGGTGGACAGGTAAAGAACATGGAGTGCTTACAGATGAGAGAGTTTAGATGGATAACGAAAACATGTTTTCATAGCTATTTTGGCAAGGAGTAGATTATTTAACACTGTCACTTTTCACAGAGAGTTGATATTTTCCACTTTTTCCTCCATCTCCTTTCTATACTTAATATTTTGAATAAACTTTTAAAATAACAAATGACATTTCTTGGTTTTGGTTTTCCCCAGTTTCCCATTGATTTTGCTATTTCGGATGACTATTGAAATGTGGCTGCAGTAGCACTTACGTAGAATGTTGTAAATCCTACAGGAGAAGACAGACTTCTTTTACTTATGCTCACTCTTCAAACTCTACCAACTCCAAGGAGCTCAACAGCTGAGGAGAGTAAGAATGGCTTGGCTGTGATCATGTCTTAACAAAACCCTTCTCTGCCAGAAGAGATACCTGTTTTATATATTATTTCTATAATCCGGATGCCAACAGCCATTTTACAACGACAATACAAGTAGATGAATCAAACTTCTGCAATCAGAAGTTTGCAGTTTAAACAAATTTAAGCTCAATTTTAATCAATCTAGTGTTTTATACTTATTGTAAAGTACATGAAAGTAGCACATGCAACATTTGATTAAAGAAAACAGCAACACCCAGAGCTTTTTCATGCTGTGAAGCCATCATTTGAAAAGCTGGACTTCTTTGTCTTTAATGAAAAAGTATAATGAGTAAAGGCATGAAATTCTCAAGCATATATGCCGAGATGACCCAGTAAAAATGTCTGGTTCATCAGCAACTAGAGTTTTCCTGGTTTGCTGATAAAGGAAATTTGAAACAAGGCTAAGTGTGGACAAAGGATATTTAAAACAGTCAAATGTCTAGGTTCAAGGAGGATGTGGCTGCAATTACTGTCTCTTTTACTTACTATTTGATACTGCGATCCTCTATGATAGAATCAAAGAAGGATGAATGTAATAGCTGCACAGGAGACACTATACAAAATCAAAGATTTCCAAAATGTAAGACTGATTACATTATTTTTGTGGTTTCAGAGACAATGTCTTTCTTACAGTGAAGAGATCAGCTAACAGGGTGTAACAGAGCAGCATTTATGTGCTTCTCCTTAAGGAACTTGTGTGAACCCGCAGGTACAATGTGGTGGCAGGAGAAAAACACAAGGCTAAAATAAGCATTGTCATCACATCTCAAGACCAGACATAACTGGTTTAGGAATGAGTTACCTTACTAGTAGTATTACTTATTGATATCAGGCAGTACAATTCACTTTCTAAGTAAGGCCTCAAGAACCATACTTACTCATTATTCCATTTCAGGTTTGCAAGAGCCTCCTTCAAGGAGCATTTGGGAACCCTGACAACCTTTATCGGAAAGCATTAGGCACTCCTCTAAACAGCACTGAACAGGTCTATTTGTTGGTATAGTTTCTTTCTTCTAAGGAGGATACACCAAGCACAATGATACTATGATCTTGTGAAATCTTTTATTATAAATACACCATCTTTCTTATTCCTTTTGGATTTTACAAAATTATTTTAAGTTTATTATATGAAACTTTCATAAGGTAATTTATAAATATTATACTAAATTTCACCATATTGGATATTAAGTGTTACTATTTTGGAAATCAAACTTTCTTTCTTTCATTCTTTCCTTCCTTCCTTCTTTACTTCTTTCCCGTCTCTCTTTTATTCTTTCTTTCCTTTCTTAATTTACATCCAAGTTAGTTAGCATATAGCTCAATAATGATTTCAGGACGAGAATCAAGTGATGTGTCCCCTATGTATAACACCCCATGCTCATGCCAACATGTGTCTTCCTTAATGTCCCCTACCCATTTGACCCATCCCCCTACCCACAATCCCTCCAGTAACTCTGTTTGTTCTCTATATTTAAGAGTCTCTAATGTTTTGTCCCTCTCCCTGTTTTTGTATTATTTTTGCTTCCCTTTCCTTATGTTCATCTGTTTTGTATCCTAAATTCCACTTATGTGTTCAGTTGTATGATATTTGACTTTCTGTGACTAATTTCTCTTAGCATAATACATTGCAGTTCCATCCATGTTGTTGGAAATTTTTATTTTATATTAATTTCTCTAATAGATAATTTTAAATATTTTCAGATAGGTATTATATGATCAATATTTGTGCATCTTACTAAAGATTCTTGAAAACATTTTAATTGTATCATGTTCGATCACAACGATATATCAAGAGTTGTTTAAATGATGCCTTATTTGTCAGCAATTCAGTCGTTGATTGTTTCCTTTTATTCCTATTAAAAATAACATGGCAAAGAACAACCTTGTCTGTATTATTTAATCATGTTCTTAGGGAAGAGCCTCAGAAGACAAATTGCTGGGTCAAAGGATCAAATATGCTCTTTATGCATATTGGCAAACTGCTTTCAAAAACAATTAGACTGATTTATAATTCCACCAACAAGAAAGGTCATGTCCACCTCACGGACTCCCTTGCTTTATTGACCATTTCCAATTGGAGAGGCAAAAAACAAAACAAAAAAACAAAACACCTACTTGTGTAGTTTTTCTACTAATTATTTGAACACATGTTCATATCTATTAGGCACTTATGCTTCCTTTTTTGGTTAGCTAGTTGTTTTCCTACTTTTTCGGTAATGATATTATTGTACATTTTTACATTTACATTGTGTGGTAAATAAAATAAGTCCAACTAAAGCAAATACAAAAATGAATTTCAACTAAGAATCATGGCCTTATCAACTTGCAAGATTAAAATGATAAAATAATGCCTACTTTCAAACAGAACATCTGGCTTACTTCTGTCTTCTGGGTAATCCAAATATGGGACAAGAACAATTACCAGTGGATTATGTAGATAACTAAAATGTTGTTGTAGTATCTGGATATTTATCACTTTAAATTGACTTGATGTCTTTTGTTCCCTCTCTTTTCAGTGCATTTTAAAACACTGTGTTAATTACTCCTCTGTTAAATCCGTGAATTCTTCTTTAATTATTTATTATAAATACAATAATGCCTTTTGAACTTATGCATAAATTTTAGTATAACATAATCCAAAAGGGATATAAAATATTTTATATCAGATCTATTTAAAAAGGGCACTGAAGATAGTAAAATCATCTCTCCATCAACTAAAAATCTTTATGTTGTATAAACTTCAAAAAAGGGAAGGGGGGCACCTAGGTGGCTCTGTCAGTAAAGCGTCTGACTCTTGATTTCAGATCACGTTGTGATCCCACAGTTGTGAGATCAAGCCCCATGTCCGGCTCTGTGTGGAGAGCACCGAGCCTGCTTGGAATTCTTTCTCTCTCCCTCTGTCTCTTCCCCTCCCATGCTCTAATGCTTGCTGGCTCTCTCGCTCGCTCGCGCTCGCTCGCTCTCTCTCGCTCGCTCGCTCTCTCTCTCTCTCTCTCTCAAAACAAATAAATAAACTTAAAAAAGGAAAAATCTACATGCCATGTAGTAGAAAAAACAATGCAGAATCAGAAGTTCATTTGCTCACTTTTCTAAGTTCCTATAAGCCCGTACTCTAAAATTTTCTCATTTCATGGAATCCTATGCTACCAGCCTCCTCAGTGACATTACGGAGCATTAGTTTCTCTCCCAGGGTGAAAAGGATAAAATCTTAGCAATAATTTTTAAAAATAACCTAGTCTCCGTCTCTGGGGGATAAACATCCCCTGCCTGAATGTTTGTGTACAGAGGCAGATTGCAGAAGTCTGTGCTGAAACATAGCTTCTGTGGACTTGGAAAATGTAAAAGGCAGTTTAGTCAGGAAAAGAGAGAGAGTAGCTCTTTTTGGACTACAATACAAACACATTTTCTAAGAACGAGGCCCTGGGGATCATAATCAACTAGTCTGTGCTATGTACAATGGATAGGTACTTCTGACTGGCACTCTTTAGCTATGAAGCATGTCACGGAATTGGGATGAGAAAGCTAAATAAGGCCACAGAGACAAATATCCAGCTTAACCTTCCTCCCCATACAGAAATCTCCCTTACCAGGGTTGTGATGACTGGCCATTCAACTCCTGCTTGAACACTTAACATGCTAAGAAACTCCTGCTTTATACTCCATGTGCTCCATTCATGTGGGCAATTTTTTTAGGGCATTTATGTTCTTAGGTATGAGGGTATACAAATGAAAAAGATATGCTTTTTGACCTCAAAGGGCCTCTAGTTTCTAACAGGAGAGAGACAGAGAAATTATTTAATATGCTGTATGGTCACAATAGATCGCAACATTTGAAGTTTGCTCTAAAACGGGGAATAGCTAAGGAGGCCTGCTATTTGCAAAGTTTTATAGAGGCAGCCATACTGGGATTCCCAGAGGAAGAATGCCGGAAGCAGGGCTGTGCCAAGCATGGGGGATACACAAGTGGGATGGAAAATAGCGCAGGTATTTGAAAAGTCCAGGAATGTTCAGGTGGAAGGTGAGCGATTCCATGTACCTAGATCAAAGGAATATGAGTGTCATGTTGGAAAAAGAGGCTAGAGAAGCAAGGAGGGGCAAGTAATGTCAAGCTCTGAGTAGCTCTAAAGCATGGGGATCCAAACCCTGTCTCTATGAATCTGAGGGCAGAGTGGTGAAGAGTAGGTACTAAGAGGACAGATGCCAGCGCCAGACTGTTTACGTCTAAACCTGCCAATGAGTAGCCAGTGACTTTGGACAAGTCGCTTATTCTTTCCATGCCTCGGTTAACTGAAAAACTGGGATACTTCTACCACTTAGTTCACTGATTATGGAAATTATCTGATATAATTTTTGTGAAGTGCCTAAGACAGTGTATTTCAGATAACCGCACCTATTAAATGTCAAGTGCAGATTGGAACAGAGAGATTCTAGGTGATGAATCCTGAAATGCAGCAGTGCCAAAACTGAGAGAGGAGGACAGAATCCATGCTCATTGCAACTGTAGATGTGTTATACATTAGGCGGTTCTCTCTTAGGGCAAAACTAAATATCCTGCCCTTCATGCAAAGAATTCAAATTCCACTCGTGGATCCTCATTCTGCTTTTCACCTAATAGACACATATAGGTAATAAAAATTCAGACGCTATAATGTCTTATAGATTACACTTTTTTTTTTAATTTTGAGAAAAATGTTCTACGATGAAAGACCATGACATTTAACTCATGGGTAGTCTCCAGCAAGAGAACAAGATGAGAAATGCTATTGAATACTTACGGTTCAAACAGACAGCAGGCAGCACAGAGAACAGAGCCTCTAGCAGCAGGGCAGAAAGAGTCAGAGGTAGAAATTCAAGAAAGACAAGAACAAAGATCTTTGACACTTTAAGAATCTCATTTACTTCAAAGTTCTTTCTCCAACATCCTTTCCAAACCCTAATATTCTGGACACCCAACTTTTAAGCGTTAACTGTAAAAAATGCGGGATGCAAATGAAACACAGGTCCAAATATTATCCAGTACAAAGTAACATTTGGCTATTGTCCTTCTGGAAAACAAATGTATACAGTTTGTGTTGAACTAGTCAAGTCTCTGATACCTCCACTCAACAACATTTGATGTATCCTGTAATTTAATGTGAACGTGCCATAAACTGTCAGCTACTTAGGACGTTTAGTGAACCATTATTTCTGGAACCTTATGGCAGACACTGTTCTAAAGGCTACCACGTTAACAGTCCCAGGAGCACACTACTCCCTGATACTACCTTCCCACCTGGCCTTTTGCCCCTCCCCCAACTCCTACCCGAATTCCGCACAAGTATGGCGTTTTCCAAGCATCACAAGGAGGCACATCTTTTGGTATTTGAAAATGTTTTGAGCTTTTAAAAGACAGATTTCTTCTAGGTGTCAGTTATGAAGAGTTCTATTTTTAAGAGAATACTGGCTTTAAAGGAAAAACACCAATTAAACTCTAGTATTCTGAGGTGAATAGAGTCCCTGCTTCTAAAAATCCTTCAAAAATATTCCAACGAGGTGCTCTTTTAAAGGTGCTCTTTAAGGTATCGTCGGGGCGCCTGGGTGGCTCAGTCGGTTAAGCATCCGGCTTCGGCTCAGGTCAGATCTCATGGTTCGTGGGTTCGAGCCCCGTGTCGGGCTCTGTGCTGACAGCTAGCTCAGAGCCTGGAGCCTGTTTCGGATTCTGTGTCTCTCTCTCTCTGACCCTCCCCTGCTCCTGCTGTCTCTCTCTGTCTCTCAAAAATAAAATAAAAAGCAATAAAAAGAAAAAATTTAAAAAAGGTATCGTCTACTGTGTATTGCAGGAGAATTTACAATGATCTGTTTACAGAACTAGATATTCAAGGCTCTTACTAACTGTGCCTCTTCAACAGTTCCAATTTGGAGATCCTTTACTTGCTATTTTTTTCATTATTGCCTTTTTATAAATGATGAGCAAGCATACTTATAGAAATTAGTCATAACTACTCCATGAAAGGCTCTGTTGTTCCTTAGAACTGGGGGAAGGCTCATATGTTCATTTTGGAAATTCTAATACTTGATTAGATGCTACAAGACTATTGCATCTCACAGCAGGGGCATCGATATGGTCTGCTATTTGTGAGGAGGCCATCAGCCACCGCACACTAATATTAGCTTAAAAGACTTGAAATAACTTTGATATAAACACACATGTGAAATCACACAGTCAGTGAACATTTTACAGACAAGAAGACAAATCTAATGACATTCAGTTGGCCTTCGGAGGAGATGCATTTGGGGCATGTTTCATTTTATAAAGAAGAGCTGAATCCAAACATTGTTCATAAGGGAACACTAAAGCTCTCAAAGTACATAAGAGAGCCAAGTCAGACTTTTTAATATTTATATGTTCTTTTAGGGAAATTGTTCTGGTTCTTGCAGATGATTAATAATACCTGCTGCATTTGCATAATTCATGGTTTTAAATAATTAAGAGGATTATAATTATATTCATAATTCTTTATCAATTGAAGTTAATAACTTTAGTCTGCTGTAATGTGCTATGTTATTGAACTAAAATCTGTACTTCAAAACAATGATTCTAGTTAATATTAACAACACACATTACGTATCTAAACCTTGCTTTATAGACTTCAGCCAATGATAAATAAGTATACACTTGAAATTCCTCAGGATTCAATAAGAAGAATAAAGGCATTTTAACATCTGAAAATTTGTTTATAGTAAAGTAAAATATAAACATCAGTATCTATACAGATAGGTCTATAATAGATATATGGAAATAAACATATAAATATGTATTCATTTTCTGGCAAAGTGATGATATAATTCTTATTTCAGGATAAGGGATAGGTAAGAAACAGCGTATTTTTATTTAAAAATAATAAGGATGTACAAAATTCAACAGTTCATATAAAATCTACCAGTAGATAGGTCACTCATTGACCTTTTGTTAATAGAATGATTAAATTATTATCCTAAAAATATAAATAATATAGAAATAGAAAGCCTCCAATTTCTATCACACATTTCTACCTCCACCAATAGTAAAGTCTATACATATTTAGTGTGATGTTTTGTTTTATTCACTCATTAGCTATAATGGCCTTATCCATGACTGGAATTCAAAAGCAAACTGTGCCATAAGTTTAGAACATGTAGAGATGCCTGGCTTCCTTAGTCAGGAAATTGTGTGACTCTTGGTCTCAGGTCTGTAGGTTCAAGTCCCACACTGGGTGTAGAGTTTACTTAAAAATAAAATCTTCTAATAGGTAATAAAAATTAGAGTGTTCTCCCTGGGGAAGCAAAACTGAAACTAAGGTATTTTATTGTACTCAAAAGATGTGGAAATTATAGTAACAACAAGAACTTTCCACATAATTCAGTCTCCTTTCAAATAGCTTACGATGTATCTTGTATTTTTCTTTAAAATAATATTATTAAAAAGACACTTTCAAAAGAAAAATATTTTGCTCTGTGTAAACTGTATTTAAAAATGCATGGAGCCTATTTTAGCTACCGAACAGTTTTATAATATATTTGTTGGAGTGACTTTATAAATATAAAAGTCTTCATTGTTTATTACAAAAGATTAAATATTTTATATCAATGTATTAAATTTAAAAAAATGTGACCTGCCACAACCACAGTGGTCCAGTAGATTGTAGATAATCTAAGCCAAATTACCAACCATTATTACGTTCTGAAAGAACACATAAAGTCTATAATAATATTGAATCAGTGATTAAATAAATATTTTTCTCCTTCCCAGAGAAGCTCACTCCTTTAAAAATGGATTACAATACAGAGGATATCACGTAAATTATTAATTTTAATTAAGTCATTTCCTGATTTTTCTCTTAGCAGACACAGTGAATTAAGAAATTATCTATATAAGTTTTGCATCCTAAGTATGCTGTAATTCTGTAAAAATTGATTATTCCATTCTCTGCCTCCAAACTGGTAAACCACAGAAAGTCAAGTCTAAAATGAAGATCTTAAATCTAGGTTTATTATTTTAATTTACTTGATAGTTTCATTCCCAGGCCTCAAGATGTTCTATAAACATTCTAATATATTTACATCTGTAATATTGACAGTGTCTGGCATGGGGTTTGGACAGACTTGCAGCAAAGAGATGGACTTCCAGGTAGCTTCATGTGTGGAAAAAATAAAGCAGAAGTGATTTTGAAGAGTGACACACAGGGGAATGAAAGGAACTTAGTTGCTCAAAATGACTCAAAGGTCACAAAAACTTTGTGTCCCACCAATACATTTGTAATTTTATAAATATACATATATCAATTTTTATACACACACATATCTAACACACGGATATACATACACTTAATATTTGTATATGCATATGTACACATATAAACACATACCTTCTTACATATACATACTAGACACACACACACACATAGAGAGAAAGAAAGAGAGCATGAGCGAGAGTGCATGCCCAAGCAAATTTGCTTTCTGATTCTCCGTGGTTATTCCCAGGAAAGTTGCAGTCAAAGTAATCAAGTAGAGTCATATAAAATGAGATGCTGGTCAATTTGAGAAAGCCTTGGAAATAATATATATTAATTATGTAAAAATTATACTCAACTAGCAAATGGAATGATTGCTTGTCTATTAAACGAAATACTATATTTAACTGATATATGAATATCTGAGTCAGAATTTTTTAACCTGTTTTGTGTGTGTGCATGTGTGTGTGTGTGTGTGTGTGTGTGTTTACAATTTTCTGGATGGTAGAGGCAATTTCTTCAAAGCAGTTTTTAGAAACAGAAGGTTCTGCAATTTATCAATGCCACTAGGTCCTGGGCCCCCACTCCTTTACAGAGGGCTCTGTTTTAGACACAGGCTTGAAAAGACATAGATGTAGAAAGATAAATACAGAACAAGAGACATTTTCCATGTACCAAGCCAAATGCTGCAGGGAGTCAGAGGTTAGGGATTTTATCATTTTTGTGGCTAGCATAAAAAAAAAGAGAAAGAAGGTACTAAGAATCAGATGCAAAACAGATGGCTAAGAAAAATCCTCAGCAGGCAAAGCGAAGAAAAACGTTAAGGAGAAAAACCATTCAGAGGAGAAATAGGATGACAAATTGAGAGGAAACAGAACGCATTTATCCATCAACAACAACAACAAAAAAGCATTTGTTCTTCATAGAACCTATATGACATTCATTTAAGCAACAGAATTGTGCCATTTCAGCTTCATGACATTCCCAATACAGGTGGTACAATACTTACACAATCAAATAAAGAGGTCAAAGAATAAATAATCTCTACCTGGGATCTTAACTAGCATGTAACTTCACTGGCTTCACATAAACCTCAAAATAGCTAACTAATGGACCTGAGAAATGTGAATGTCACTGTGGATTTTGAGCACTTTACGAAGTGTGGGCCCTACATGGTACAAGTGGTTTGGGAGGAAGGATGACAACCCAATGCAGGCATTCTTGTTGTTCGCAGTAGTTCCGCCAAAAGGAAGTGCAGACCTCTAATTAGCTGATACTGGACCGAGTACCTATCCTAGGGGAAATACAGCGGGTTCCTGCAAGCCTCTGGTCACGACATTTTTGTGACTTCATCAATATAGAATCTTGTTTTACGTGTATTTCTGTTTACAGACACTTTATTTAATAAAGAGTTGATTCATTGACACCGGATGCACAGCCAGCAGCATAACTTCATGCCTGAACAAAGTCTAACACACGCTTTTCCACTATAAGCCACAGTATAGCCTTGCCACACAGAGCAACAGGAGACAGCAGTTCACTATCATGCTTGGAGGCCATTTTAACAGCAAAATCAATGACAAAAAGCACAAAAATGTGACAAAGGTGGCACTAAATAGACCATGAAAAGGACACATGCCAGAGCTGAAATAATAAGGGAGTGTCACTTTGACCTCATATGGGAGTGTACATGTCAGGTGACTCAAATGATTTGATACCATGTTCATATCTGTGACTGATGGTGTGGGTGCCAAGAGTATTGATATGGATTATAAACAAAGTTTAGCAAGTCATTAAACTCACAAATGTGGAGCCCATGAGTACTGAAATTATCAGCATAAGCATTCAATGTACTGCTTGACTAGACCCGTTTCATGAAACACTCCACTGTTCTTAGTTGCAAATGGTTAACGCTTTTCATTACTTTTCGTTATGTTATCTGTATAGGAAACTAAATTATAGACTTCTGTATGTTGTTGACTTTCTCTAATTACTCTTTTGGATGATCTGAGCAGAGATTAACTGCTGGGCCCAATCGCATACCAAGCCTTTAATATTCAGGCTTTATCAAGCACCATGGTTAAGAAATATTGTTAGTTAAGTTGTGCCAAAATTCTAAGCAAATGGTTTAAAAATTGTTCAATATACCAAGTAACCAGAATAAGGAAAAACACATAAGATAATTTCAAGAGCTTTGTTACTGAATGAAGAACGAGATAATTCAGTCACATAGAGAACTACTTAAAACTTCAATGTCCTCTTGTTAAGCAAAGTACATGTAAAAAATGCAAAAGAATGTAATAAATGCAGCAAATACAAAGCTGGATTTCTAGAACATGGAGCTTGGAAATGGACTATAGGTGCAATTTACTTTGAAGTAGGTATAAAATCCAAATTTTAATAGCAACTGTCACCTTGTATACTAAAACCTGTTCATCAATGAAATGAAAAACCTAGATATCCATCTGCCTTGATGATGTTTACCACAAATTTCATAATCCCAAGTCAAATTCAATGTATTCTGTTCACAAATTTGTGAGTTGTCAGTGGAGGAAAATAGATCTGAAGGTGGTGTGTTTTATATGTGTGTTCATGTAAGTATGTGCACTAGTGTGTCTCTGTGTGTGTTGGTTTGAGGGGAAAATGTGCAAGTAGTGGGGTGCCTGAGTGGTTTAGTTGGTTAAGCGTCCAACTTTGGCTCAGATCACTATCTCAGTTCATGGGTTCAAGCCCCATGCAGGGCACGCCACTAATGGTGCACAGCCTGCTTCAAATACTCTCTCTGTCCCTCCCCCATTGGCTCACTCTGTCAAAAATAAACATTAAAAAAAGACATGAAATGTATATATTTTCACATATATAATGTTTATATTCTATTCTATTATTTTTCTATTGCTTATATAACAGACTATTATAAACTTAGTAGCTATCCTAAAGTTCTAGAGGTCGGAAATTGAACACTGGGATAAAATCAAAGTATTATTAAGGCTGTTTTCACTCTGTGGCCTATAGAATGGAATTCCTTGCCTTGTCTTTTTCATCTTCTAGAAACTGCTTGTATTCCTTTGGTTTAGGATTCGTTTCCTCCATCTTCAAACTAAAAGCGCAGCATCTCCTAATCTACATGTCACATCACTCGACACTCTCCTCTCATTCTCTCATTTCTTTCTCTGTTTCAGGAATCTTGGTGATTTTTTTTTGAGCTCATCCAGAAAATCCAGGACCATCTCTCCATCTCAAGATCCTTAACTCAATCACAGCTGTAAAGTCCCCTTTGCAACTATGTAGTAAAACATTAATCTTGTCTGGGTTGTTCTAACTCTACGCGTTGCAAAGAAAAACACTAGCTCTTAACCAGTTTCTGGAAAATGACCTCCAAGCCTTGGTAATCCCTGTCTGACAAAAAGTACCTTTGTTGTAACTCAGGCCTTGGGCCACAATACAATTTATGTGAACGATGTGATTTGAAGTGTGGCCATTAGTGTGACTTCTGGAAAGGCTAGACACTTAGGAACTCAAGTTACCCCTTGAGTATTCCATGTCCACATTACCTTCCCCAATAAAACCCTGGAAAGCCAAGACATGGGTAAATTCTTGTCAGAGATACTTTCTAAGTGCTGTCACACATCACTGCTGGGAAAATTAAGCACTGTCCCTATGATTCCAATGGGAGAGGACAACTGGGAGTCGGCACCTGGTCTCTCCGGCACACTGTCTCATCCACCTTTTGCCTTTGATTTTAAAATTTATCCTTTTGTCTTAAAAACCCATAACCATGAGTACAACTGCATTTAGGAACTCTGAGTCCTCCTAGACAATCATTGAATCTGAGGGTGGTCTTAAGGATTCTCATCGACAGCCACATGAGATAATGTATTCACAGGTTCCAGGGGTAAGGACATAGACCTCTTTGGGTGGCCATTATGATGCCTACCACACTACATAAACACATGACTACTCTGGACATACATCCTCATTTTCCTTGAGTAGAAGAGGAGTGTTTAGAAATGTTATCAAAAGAGTTTGGAAGAATATGTCCCGTTATTGAGTCATGATTAGGTGATAGGTACTATGCTAAATTTTACAAACTACTCTTTCTTTTTTTTCCCATAATATTTTATTGTCAAATTGTTTTCCATACAACACCCAGTGCTCTTCCCCTCAAGTGCCCTCCACCATCACCACCACAAACTACTCTTTCCTATATATAGAATGAAAATAAAAAGCAAAGACAAAAAAAAAAAAAAAACAATGTCAGGGTCCTTGGGTGGCTCAGTTAAGCATCCAAGTCTTGACTTTGGCTCAGATCATAATCTCAGGATCTTGAGATAGAGCCCCACATTGGGCTCTGCACTGAACATGGAGCCTGCTTAAGATTCTCTGTTTCACCCTCTCTCTCTGCCCCTCCCCAACTCGCACTCATGCTCTCTTTCTGTTTCTCAAAATAAACAAAAACAAAATAAAAACCAATTTCATATTATCTTAAGGTTAATTACTGATGAAAGACTATGCAATCCACTTTTGCCTAGCAGTAGCCAATGAAAAATATAATTAGCTTTCATCTATGATAACACGAGATAACTAAGGGAATAAAAAGCTTGATTAACCACCAGAGATGTCAAAAAAATTATTTGAAAAACCAAATATCCCCCATATCGACATCTTTAAAGGCATGAAAAGTATTGATGTAAATTTTAACTAAAAAAGATAAAATGCTGAGATATGAGATGTGTGCATCTCCAAGAGGAACTTTTCGTATTTATATAAATCAGATCAAACTTGAACATTATTTTTTAACTTTCTGAAAAGAGAAGATATTACATAAGGTTTATTAAATTCTACCTGATTTCAGATGCAAGGCTTAATGCTGAAGGATGACATGATTTATCAACTTTGTCCTACAGTTGTGATTTCATGCTTGAAGTTATCCCTGTTTGAAACTTTCCAGTAGTTCCAAGACGAACAGTAATCACTCAGCCAGAATAATTACAAATAGATGGCAAGGAAAGAAGGGAGGACAAGATGGCATGAAGCAATAACCAGCACTGGTGTCACTGACAAGTAAAAAGGGCCCAGGAAAATAGATCCCACGTGAACTACACAGACCATAGAAATCCAATCCCAAATGGTGTACATCGCTCCAGGGTGATAAGAAAACACACATGCACGTTTTTTCTTTGTAATAATTACTTGGAACCAAGAAACCAACATGGTATCAATGGACACAATAACACGGTTTTCTTAGGCTGCCTTCACCTGACTGCATCTAATCTTGGTAACTTCACAAAAGAAATCAGAAGTGCAGAAAGCAGGATGATCTAATAATCAAGGTATGTATGACTTCTTAAAAATAATTTTTTAAAGTTCATTTTCTTCTGAGAGAGAAAGAGAAAGAGCGAGAAAACAAACAGGTGAGGCAGAGAGAGGGAGACAGCGTCCAATGCAGGCTTCAGACTCCAAGCTGTCAGCAAAGAGCCTGCCACAGGGTTCAAACCCATGAATAGCAAGACCATGACGTGAGCCAAAGTAAGATGCCCAACAATTGAGCCACCGAGGCACCACAAGATACATATATAGCATTTTAACCTTTCTCTCTGAGCTTCAACAATAACATCACCTTTTTATTTGGTGGAGAGGCTCCAAGAAAGAAAGGCATCTAACCAGATATTTCACTCACTATCAAAACTAAAACTATACACACATGGCCACATGCACACACATACACATATGCATGCATACATTTACACACAAGCATGCACACACATGCACACTGACACAACTTTGTGCAAAAGGAAATTAAAATAAAACCAAATACTGGGCTACTGAAACATTGGGCTACTTTCATAGAAGTAAATGTAGAAAAGGCTAGTAAGCTTCCATGGAAACCTCAACATATGTATTTTTAAAAATTCAAATAAATTCTATCTTGACTTGCAATCCAGTTTCCATTTATGGTTTTTCTCACTTTATAGATTCTCTGATTGGGACGCATGGGTGGCTCAGTTGGCTGAGCGTCTGACTTTGGTGCAGGTCATGATCTCACAGTTCGTGAGTTTGAGCTCCACTTCTGGCTCTGTGCTGACAGCTCAGAGCCTGGAGCCTGCTTTGGATCTTGTGTTTCCCTTTCTCTCTTTGCCCCTCTTCTGCTCATGCTCTGTCTCTGTCTCAAAAATAAACATTAAAAAAATTATAGGTTCTCTGACGTCCTTCACCTTCTCAAAAAAGTACATCTCACACATTTAGAAACCCAGTCGTGGTGCTGTAGTGATTGATGCTTTTTCAGATTTCTTACCAGTGCCCAAGCTACCAGCAATTCACTCTTAAATAAATATTAGGAATGAGTGAAGAAAAATAGCAACATCTTAAAATGGTATCTATGACAAAATTACCTATGCTTTTATTCCAATGAATAAAAGAAAGTCATGTTGCTTTTTCATTCCAGTTAACATGACTTGCTTTTTACCTCACACCTCCATTGTCCAATGACTCTAACAATAATTTCAACAAATAGCATTGCTTTCTCGATGTCTAGATAACTAGTGTCTTTAATTTCTACTTCTAAGCCTGAACGTTCCACGGGGGAATCGATTTAAGGATAAAGTTACCTCTGTGGGCATAATAACAGTCATATTATTCCAATTATTCATGCAACTCAACACTGTGTATTTAAATTCTCTCTCCTTTTTCACATACTTCCCTCCCTCTCCCTATTTTCATCTCTGTTCAAACTGCGGGAGCTAAATGTAGATCCACATGAAATTCTAGGAAATAGCAGAGAGATCACAGTGTACCCTTCACCCAGTCTCCCTCAACAGTAACATCTATAGTGCAATATCGCGACAAAGAAGTTAACGGGGATAGAATCCATTAACCTTATTCAGGTTTCACCAGTTTTGTCTGAACTCTTCTGTGTGTTTTTGTGTTTGTGTATTTAGTTCTACGTAATTTTATCACATGTGCAGACCAGTATGACTACTGCCACATTTAAGGTACAGAATATATCCGTCACCAGGACCCATCTGCGATGCTTTTACATTCACAGTCACCTCCCTCTCACCTGCCCTGTCTAGTCTCTGGCAGCAACAAGTGTGTACTCTTTTGCCACAATTGTATTAAGAATGCCATATAAATGAAATAATATGCTATGTGACCTTTGGAGATTAACTTTTTGTGTTCACTGTAATTCTCTTGAGATCTACCCAAGTTATTACATAGAGTCATACTTCTTTCTCTGCTGAGTAGGATTCCATGGAATGGAAGCCCCCACTTGTTGAATGATTTACTCAGTGAACAAAATTTTTTTGTTTCCAGTTCGGGGCTATTGTGCATAAAGTTGCTATGCACATTAACTTACAGGTTTTCACGTGAGTACACATTTTCATGTCTCAGGGATGTTGTATGTAAAGCTCAGGTTTTGTTTAGAAAACTATTATATTCTTTTCCGGAGCAGCTGTAACTGTTCAGTAATCCTACCAGCCACGCATGGGTGATCTAGTTTTTCTGCATTCTAGCCAGTAGTGCTGCCATCACTATTTTTTAGACATTCTGATAGGTGTGAGGTAATACCGGTTTTTATTTTTAAGAGTGTATGTCTTTAATGGCAGTATTATTGGGACATTTGCCATGTGCTTCTTTGCCATCTGTATATCTTTTTCACTGCAACGTCTATTCATGTATTTTACCCATTTTCTTGATGGAGTTTTTTTTTTAATAATGTTGAGTTTTGAGAGTTCTTCTTATATTATAGCTAAAATCTTTTTTTTTTGCAGATATGTGGTTTGTGTATGTGTTTTCACATTCTGTAGCTTTCTTTTTCATTCTCTTAAAAAATAACAACTTTCCTCCATCAAATTGCTTTTCCATCTTTGTCAAAAATCAATTGGGTATTTTTAGGTCCATTTCTAGAGTGTCTATTCTGTTCCATCAGTCTGTATTCATCACACTGACAATATCACAGTCCCGATCACTGTACCTGTACAGTATATCTTAATAGTGGAGGGATTCTTCCCATTTCTTTTTCCTTAAAGTATTAAATCTATAGATCAATTTAGGGAGAACTGAGTCTTGTTTACTATGCTGTTTTTCCTAATCCAGGAAAGTGGTATTTCTCTGATATTATTTAGATATTCACCTCTTTCATCAACATTTAGTGATTTTTCAAGGGACACATCCTATACAAAAATTGCCAGATTTATATCTAGTTAATTTTCTTTGGAACAAATGTAAACGAAATTGTAATTCTAACTCTTTTAATGTATTTGTAATATTACCTGAAATGTAAAATTCCAAGCTCCTTTTAGCAATAATGGAAAAAGATAAATAATACATTTCAGAACTATTTTTGTTTTTCTTACAAGTGGTGTTAAACCTCACAATAAGGGGCGCCTGGGTGGCTCAGTCGGTTAAGCATCCGACTTCAGCTTAGGTCATGATCTTATGGTTCATGGGTTTGAGCCCCATGTCGGGCTCTGTGCTGACAGCTAGCTCAGAGCCTGGAGCCTGTCTTCAGATTCTGTGTCTCCCTCTCTCTCTGATCTTCCCCTGCTCACACTGTCTCTCTCTCTCTCTCAAGAATAAATAAAACATTAAAAAATTTTTAAGAAAACCTCATAATAAAAAAGCATATCTTGGTACTGATTTGAAGAGATTAAGAGCTCTAAATTTTCTTAAAGTGGTAATATTGCTCTTTTACCAGAATCTATGTTCTAAAAGAAGATGGGCCAAAGGAAGTCTTTAGATTTTAATCATTAAATGTTTATTACAACATATAAAATCCTTTCATGCTGCAAGCACTGTAATGTTTTTCCATAATATAAATTAAGAAGTTTACCTTTATTTAATTTCTATTCTTCCATTTTAGAAAACAGCAGTGTTTTAGGGTAACAACTTTCCCAGAAAGATTTCCAGTAATATTTATTCACATCCCGATACACTCCAACAACTTACATCTACAATTTATTAAAATATGTGCCATTTAACTATACCAAACAAATGGATGATTGGAAAAAAGTTTTTACTCCTTAAATTAAGAGTTATGTTTCATATCAATATTTCTTCCATTACTCTGTTAGTTTAAATGCATACTAAATGGCATTTGAAAAATTAATCATAATGCTGTCGAGGCAGACCCAGCACTTAATAGAGTCCACTGTCTCTGTAGGAAAGAAGTCTGCCCGGTTTCAGTCAAATTTATTTGATTTAGAGTTAGGTCAGTTTGATTAAATGTAGACAAATTTATACCCATAGTTAACTCCCCAGTTGTCTATTTCTTTGCAGTCCAGTCCATTACTAACAGTATAAAGATCATGTGGGATTAATAAGACTGCTATAGAATTTTTTTTCACATTTCTGACTTCAGTAGGGGAGCATATAGATTTTATATTACAAAATCATCTGTCTATTTTCCTAAAACTTCATTATGTTTCACGTATCTTGGCCTTGCTGTGTTGACTGAGTGGAGTGACATGGTGCCAGGGCAAGCCCGTCTCTCCTGCCACTTAGTCAGCACTCTGATAGCACAGCTGATAGTTAGACTCGTAAGAAACTGCCATTTTCTAGAAAGCCCAAAAGTAAACCTACAATTACAAGGTCAATTAATCCTCGACAAAGGAGGAAGAGACTGCAGGAGAGGGAAGTGAGAGACCATGTTTTTCACACCACAGACAAAAATAAACTTAAAATGGATTCAAGATTTAACTGTGAAACGTGAATCCTTGAAAATCTGAAGAGAACACAGGAAGTAATTTCTCTGCCATCAGATATAGCAACATTTTTCTAGCTCTATCTGCTGAAGCAAAGAAAACAAAAATAAAATAAACTACTGGGACTATATCAAAATAAAAAGCTTCTGCACACAAATAATCAACAAAACTAAAAGACAACCTATGGAATGGGAGAAGATATCTGTAAATGACAAATCCAATAAAGTGTTAGTACAAAAAATTTATAAAGAATTCATACCACTCAAGACCAAAAGCAACAAGTAATCCAATTAAAATGCGCACTAGACAGGAACAGTCATCTCTCCAAAGACAACACACAGATGGCCGGGACATGGAAAGATATTCAACATCACTCATCATCAGGGAAATGCAAATTAAAACTACAATGAGTTATCGCCTCCTGTCTATCAGAATAGCTAACATCAAGATTACAAGAACCAACTATTGGCAAGGATGTAGAGAAATAGTAACATTCATGCACTGTTGGTGAGAATGTAAATGGGTGTGACCAGCGTGGTAAACAGTATGGAGGTTCTTATAAAAATTAAAAATACAACTACTCTATAATCTAGTAATTGTACTACTGGGTATTTACCCAAAGAAAACACTGGGGTGCCTTGGTGTCTCAGTTGGTTTGGCATCCAATTTTGGCTCAGATCATCATATAACAGCTCCGGAGTTCAAGCCCTACACTGGATCCTCTGTCCCCCTCTCTCTCTCTGCCCCTCCCTGGCTTGTGCGAGGGCACACACTCCCTCTCTCTCAAGAATAAACAAACATTAAAAAATAAAAATGCTAATTCAAAAGGATATATGGACTCCTATTTTATGGCAGCATTATTTAAAATAGCCATATTATGGAAGCAACCCAAGTACCCACTGATAGATGAATGGATAAAGAGATATACACACAATGAAATACTATTCAGCCACAAAAAAGAATGAAATCTTTCCATTTGCAACAACATGGATGGAGCTGGGGAGTGTAACACTAAGCAAAATAAGCCAGAGAAAGACAAATACCATATAATTTCACTCATATGTGAGATTTAAAAAACAAAACAAATAAACAAAGGGAAAAAACGATACATGACAAGAAAGATATTCTCAACTATAGAGAACAAGCTGATGAGTACCAGAAGGGAGGTGGGTGGATGAAATAGGTGAAGGGGATTAAGAGTACCTAAGAGTATCTTCATGAGCACTGAGTAATACAGAATGGTTGGATCTATATATTGCACACCTGAAGTGAATGTAACACTGTATGTTAACTACAGTGGAATCACAAATTTTAAAAACAGTATATTAATGGAAAAAAATTCCATTTTCATATTAAGAATGATCAAATAGCCATTTTACATGGTTCAATTTATACATGTATCTTAGATTGTGTGTGTGTGTATATATATATACACATATATATACATGTACATATATACACACACATATACACACATATATAAGGAGAGATGGATGGATGAATGAAATGATTACTGTATTTGTGATTAGATGAATTAAGGAACCCTGTATACAGAGAAGTGAGGTTATCTGGATGCAATTATTCTACTGAAACAAATGCTTTATATTGGTAGATGTATTTGATTACATGATTTAGAGCTTAGAGTTTTTAAAAGTAGTTTTAAGAGCTTAAAAAGCAGATATTTAGAAATTCACTTCCCCAGCCTTGATCACTGTTTCCTTCAAGAATTAGAGAATTGGCATTTTTTTCCAAATCTAATAATTCTCACCTTAATATTCTGTTATCCACAGAACACCCCTAACACATTATCCTAGTTTGACTTATAATGTATTATGCAATGGTAGTTATTTCACAATGAATACTATCAAAAAGAATATCAATGCATCCATAATCAGAAAAAGGAAGGGAAATGATAATGAATAGTCATAAGCATAATGCGGAAGGAATTAGGACAAAATTCCATTGATTTGAGCTCTCTTCCTATGTGCCTAGAGACACACAAACACACACAGAGCGGATAGGTCTAAAAATGCCTACAGAGACAAAAAAAATCAGGGTCATCCTCACCTTGCTCTGCACAAGCCTAAGATTTACCTATCATTCTTTTTTTTTTTTAGTACTTACCACATTCTACCTGCTGTTATAGTTATCCATTATGAGGAATCATCATAATTATCACCTTTATCATCATCATCATCTTTGCTAACATCAGAGACAGAACAGATGTGAATCATATGGAAGACAAGTAGTCTAAGGAAATGGGACCTGCACTCAGATAAGAAAACCTTCTACCTCTTCCCTCTATTAAAATTTGACAAGCTGACTTAAATGAGTGGTATGTTCATAACAGCTTCTTTCACCCTTTCAATCTCCGCAGATAATTACACTGTAATACTTCCATTAAGGTGAGGATAGAGCATTGCTGGGGGTCAGCTATAGGCCCTCCGTGAACAATAAACTAGAATAGAAAAGAAAATGTGTATTTCACCACTTTCCAAGTACAAACACAGTCAATACAATTTGGATGGATGGGTGACAGATAGTTCAAATACAGTATGGAATCACAAACCATGTAGTACTGGACACGGCGCCATCAAGAGCCTCTCCAGGAGCTCTCATGATATTGGAAAGACACAGGAAAATGGCCATGCAGAGGAAGAAGCGCAAGTGTATTGCTTGTTGCTTATAAAATCTCAGTAAAAGCTTTCCCTCAAGTTAGGCTTGAACAAAGAAGGATGTGACCTGATTCTTACAGCGTGACAGACACCACAAAGTGATGATACCACAAAGTGATGATACCACAAAATTACTTGCTTTATCAATTCTGTATTTTTTGTTTTCCCATGGTGTTAGCTGCCATGGCCACAGGAGCAGGAATAAAAGGGTTAGAGGGCGAAGGGGTGAAATGGTGATAGATCGCAGCAGCTCCTACACTTTCTGAGTGTGACATTTCTCCTCCAATCACTGTTAGCTTCAAGCGCAGAAAGCAGCTCTGAGTAATCCTTCCAAACCTCTTGATGCTCAGCCTAGGACATTCCATGTAGTATGTGCCCAGCAAAAACATTAAATGAATAGTACTTTAACTAGATAAAAGCGATGAAATGTGAAAAAAAAGTGAACTAAGAAGATATCTCTGTGCTTTATTAAGGAAACATGAGGGATAAACATAGCCTTAGTGTATACATTGATTTAAAATAAATCACTACTACTATGTTATAATATCTATACACTATCCATCTGGAGTTACTATGAGAGTTGAATTTAAGAAAGCTTTCAAGAGCATTATGGGGCTTGGTGGCTAGATCTTACCTCTGAAACAAGTTTAGTCTTTAGTATTATCCCATGTCATTTTCTCCCCCACGATGGTCTCAAACATACTATCTTTGTCAACATTACCCAGCACTATTTGTGCTGCTGGATAAATTTCTGTACTCAGTCTTGCTTGGTATAGTCAAGTATTACCAGTTTAAAGCTACCTGTTAGCTGTTTCCAGGTTTTCATTAAATAAGCAAACTATTTTCTACACTGATAGAGTTCGAAGAAGTCACAGGCATTATCTAATACAGTAGCTTTTTTCAAGTGCTAAGGGTATGACTGCTATGTCTGGAGGGTGTAAGTTTCCCTTTTTACTTTTCATCTAAATGCCTGTATTTTCAACTCAACTTTTGCTTCGATTTCCACATAAACGTTCTTTTCAAGAATGTGTTCTGTATATTACAAAATATGAACTCTGATCTAGTCTATTATAGTGGTGGTTAAAATATGGAACATCTGCTTCCTATCCCATCTCACAGAAGCTGGTCTACAGGGCATTAAATAAAAACATCTTTTTCCACTGTTTTTGGGCACTCTCTCTGAACGTTTGTCACAGAACTGCTGGAAACTACTATTAAACAGTCATTCGTGGTGTGATAGGTTTTTTTTAAAAAATTTTAATGTTTTTATTTCTTTTTGAGAGACAGAGAGACAGCACGAGCAGGGGAGGGGCAGAGAGAGAGGGAGTCACAGAATCCGAAGCAGGCTCCAGGCTCTGAGCTAGCTGTCAGCACAGAGGCCGATGCAGGGCTTGAACCCACAAACCATGACATCATGACCTGAGCCGAAGTAGGACACTTAACCGAGTGAGCCACCCAGGCACCCCAGTTTTTTTTTATCCTTTCCATGAACTTTTTTTCCTTTACCTATATGTGATCTAATGCTTCCATTTTTGAGACGAAAAGACAATGTCCAGAATGGTAATGACTACTTCAAAATGACGAGTGAAGGGGGAGGGGGGAAAAGAGGTGGTGGTGATGGAGGAGGGCACTTAAGGGGAAGAGCACTGGGTGTTGTATGGAAAACAATTTGACAATAAAATATTATGGGGAAAAAAATGACGAGTGGCAAAACGTGTGTTACTTCTAAGGCTCCTTAACTCCCAAACCAATGCCTCTTTTGATAATTGCCCTTGTTATTTTTCCAAATACACGTATTTGAGGAAAATGGATGAAAAACTAAATCATAGGTGAAACTACTGATAATATTCTCTCTTGGGTTGGATTTTTCCAGAAGTGGACCCTAAGAAGAGGGTTTGAAAGCAATTACTTTATTTCAGAGGTGATCCCAGGACACACAGTAAAGAAGCAGGTGACAAGAAACTTCAGGCACACCAGTGGAAGGTGATGAGCTTGTTGTCACTATGACCAATTGAGGTTGAATACCACTTGTTGTCTAGGAGACACAGTCTTCTGGCCTGAGAGATAAGAAAGGTGGAGTATTTCCTATTGCTCCTCACCTGTTATGTGCTATGGGTAATCCCAAATGATCTTACCTCGGGGACACTTTCAGGCAGCCTCAAAGCAGGTGGAAACCAGGAGACAAAGGATCAACCTGTAATATGAATTTGGAGGTATACAGGGGAATAGTGGTTTCCCAGAATAGAGGGGAGGCATCAAGATCGTCTAGTAATTTTGCCAGCATTGTAATATCACTTTAACTCCTTTCAAAAGAATCAAATAAACTTTCAGTTTGGTTGAAATGATACTGTACTTGAAATAAACATTTTATAGACATCATAGTTATTATAATGCTAGCTAATTTACTATTAGTTGTATTACATTTGTATTCGAATGAGCCTTAATGCATACAAATTTTCTCAACCTCCAGAGAAGGTTCCATGTTACTTTTTAGATGTTTCTGATAAAATGAGATACTTCTTCATTCATATAAAAGTAGCAGCAAATCCATTTAGTTGGAAAAGGTTTCCACCTGGATCTACTACTGACAGGCCCCATAGTGTCGGACACTATCACACTAACACAATGATGGAGATCAACAGTGTTATGGCATGACCAATCCTCTCATTTTCCCCACTTACTTTAGGCCAGAACTTATTCTCTAGCTTTGCCACATTGAAGGCTGTAAAGATTTTGCCTTGATTCATTTGGATACAAATGATTATCAAGAGGCATTATCTTTTCAAAAATGGAAAACAATCATCGCTAACACATTCCTTTAATATACAAAGGTTTTGAATGCATTCCTTTACCCTTCACCCAACTCATTGCTGTATCCAAGGGAAATGCTGATAAACTTTGCAACAAGTGTCATCACATTTACAGTGGTTTGTAAATGTAGTCACAGTATTTGATTTTTCATGAACAAAGCAGCAAAATGTATCATCTTCTTTGGTTACTGTAATTCTACAAGTGATTGTTTCATTCCCTAATAAATACGTAATGTGCACAACTGAATTCTGTCAGCCTCAATGCATTTTTTAAACACAGTGCACTAAATTCCACCACAAACAAAAAGAACTGTACATAAATATCCATAAAAAGTGAACAGAAATTCTATGAAAAGCATCAAAATAAATAATTAAATATGCATAGCTCCTAGCATGTGGCTTCCTGTCACAGAGACTTGTAAAGAATGGATACATTTGGGGAACCACTTTGCTATACAATCCATCAATCTCTGAGATTTTCCCTCCACAGAGATGATTTCAGAGATTATAGAAAACTGTGTCTACTTCTTTATTAATTCCTTACTATCACAGAGCTGTGTATTAGAGCAAGGAGGGTGTGAACATCCCACATCACTGGACACGTCCATTAAATTATTACTCTCTCTGCAGCTCCAAGAGACTTGTGATCAGGCAGCCTGTCCAGATGTGGACCTGAGGTTTAGGCTATAAGCCAATCACGTGTTAGTTCCTCTTTTCTACTGCTCACGTTGTACATCCCCTACTTTCCAAATTCAGATCCTTTTAAATGTGGTTCTCATTTCCTAGTGAAAAAATCAGTGGGGAAATGCAACTAGATATACATTCTGAACTGTGGGAATGCTTTATAACAAACATGTTAGATGGGCACAGGTGGGTGACTGTAAGTCCATCATTCTCGATGAGTGATGAATGGAGGAAACAAATGGCCACATTTTCACTTTGTTTTGCTTCACTAACATGCCCGGACTGGTTTACCTCAAACGTAACTGCCATTGTGCTCTTCCGTGATTTTACTTTAACATTTAATTACATCATTTTTATGGTTTTCTTAGTGGATAATTGGAATGAATGAAGACCTCAAGGGGAGGTAATGTGTAAATCACAAAGAAATAAAGCTTTAAAGTACTGTGCTCTATACATTTCCAATATATAAGTTTACTAATATATTATCATAGCGAAATATGCCAACTTCCACCAGCATGAAATACATCAAAACCATAACTTGCCTCAGCTTATTTCCATCAATGAAATAGGGAGGAATCATGAAAAATCTCTTAGGTACTATGGTTTGCACATAGGAGTGAAGAAGGGTGACACAAACATGATGCCACTATAGATTCTAAGAAATCTAGTTACCTCATTCATTCCAACTGTAAGTAAAAAGTGAGGCACAGTGTCCCCAGGTGCCATGCCAAGGATAAAGCATGAAAGGAGAAATCACAATCTTTAAGCATGAATCATCTATATAAATAACCTGAAAAATACAGCTGAACTAGCTACGTGTTGACTCAGCTATGAGAAGGAGGATGCTACTTGAGTATACATACACAGGGGTATACGATTCATCCAAAGATGAAGAAGAGGCACCACCTATACAATGTGGGAGAATTTTGAGGTGCGCAACAAGTTAGTATGTGGGAGTAAGGACTGCTTTAGAGTGTCAAGTGGGGTCAACATACCCAAAGGCACAAGGCAGAGAAGTGTGGTCCATTCAGAGAACTGCCTTTAAGGGCAGGGTAAGGCATTCAAATTGGTGGGTAAAAAAATTAGACCTGAGAACAAGTCAGGGGGGATGTTGTAAAGGGCCTTTCCTTCCTTACAAGGTATTTGCATTAATTCCTAAAAGTCATCGGGAGCCATCTGTGGATTTAAGCAGGGGAGTGACATTAAATTTGGCTTTCAGAGATATGAACCTAGCAGCTTCTGTGAGGAGTAAACAGGAGAGACCCATGACACACAAGTACGTCAGGAAGCTATCATGGTATGGTAAAGCGAGCTACCCAGATCTGAGCTAAGGCAGTGTCTGCAGGTGGTATGGAAAAGAGGTAGTGAAACTAATACCAATGTATGATACAAAGAGACCCAGAGCTGAATAAGGAGAAAATAATACTTCTTACTGTAGTTATCACATATGGCTGTTATATAAGTAGAAGAAGCACGTAACTGTTTTGTTAACTGTAAAGGTCTCTACATTTAAGAAATGACTACTCCTGAATGCTCATGAATTAGAGATCCTCAGCGAAAAGCCATTCCTTTTTGTTCAGACACAGTGAAGCAACTATGATTATAAAATTACTGTTTAAACATGCTCCTCTCATCCAAGAGAAACTTAACATGCTAGGTACCTCGTGTAGATTCTGATTTCTAGATGGAGGCACTAGTATATGTCTGTTCTGCATGAAACTAGGGAGGTGTGGCAAGAGAACTCACTCTACCAAACAACCAGAAGCATAGTGATTCTCAGCCATCTGTAGAAAGATTTCTGCATGAACAGGAACAACAAATATTTGGAATTAAAATTGAGGTGGGCAACAGTAAGATCCTAGAATAAATTACTCCAAAAAACTGAAACTGAAGACTTGATATAAATCTGGCCTTTTAAGGCAAGAAAATTCAGCTAAAATGTAGTCAAGGGATATGAACTTATCTACCAGTATTTAGGCTGTTTCCTTATCAAGAGTTCACCACAGTTACTAAAAGGATTAAAGTCAACACCAAAAAAGTGACTGCTAGCATTTCTACCTCAGGAAAAACAACACATAAAAGAAATTATTTAATGAGATTAGCAGACTGGGAACATCTCTAAGTCCTACTGCAGATGAACTAAAAGCAGGTAGTGCCCCCAAATATTTCTTGTTATAGTAGTTTCCTTCCGAGCATGCATGCACTGTGTCATCATTCAAAGAGCATGATGTTTGAAATTTGACAAATCTGGTTCCATTTCCAGCTGTCTCATAAGGAGTTTCAAGTTACTAAGGCTCACTTTCTAGGTCACTAATATGGGGATAATAAAACCTATGTCTGAAGTGCTCAAAATACTATCTTTCTAAAATAATGCATGAGAGGTACCAAGTACTGCATCTAGAATATCATTTTTTCCAATATATATTAGGTATTATTACATTATCAATGATGTTTCGCCTCCTAAATTTGAGAGTATTAGAAAAACAATGTTCTCATTAGTTCACCATGGGAAAATGGGACTTTGTTGAATGTGAACCACAAGTGGGATGAGTAGATAGAAGTAACAACAATAAATATAAGAACCAGCTGAAAGCAATAATAAAGATATAAAAGAGGAAAAAACAAACCTGATACCAAAAAGAAATGGAGGTTTAAATTTTGCAAGGCTATGCTATACAAAAGTTGGTTCCTTGGGGACATTTCTATTTGAAAAGATGAATCACACATCACTGTACTTGCTGTTATAGTAACTATATCATGCATTTCTTGGCCTTTCTAGGTAGACAAGGAGTTCGAGTCCCCATAGCAGAAATGACTGAAAGACTATATGTGGTTTAAGAGAAAAAGTCACATTTCAATGTTCCAAGACTTCTGTTTCTTTCTGGTCTTACTATAAACGACGAGTTTTAAGCAGGTGTCTATCTCCATAGGTCCCAGTTTCCTCTTCTGTCAAATTAAGACACCGAACTAAGTATTCTTTTTAATTTTTTTTCATTGGACTAAGTATTCTTTAAGGGTCTCTGGGCTTTAAATTCTAGGCTTCTAAAAATTATATCTATCTAGATGTATGCAATAAGTATAATAACCACAATGTTCACATTCAGAAAAAAACATAAAGAACTCCATACCAATAAAAAAAATACATGACACCTCATTAGAAAATTAAGGTTGAGAT
Organism: Suricata suricatta; assembly: GCF_006229205.1. NCBI lineage: Eukaryota > Metazoa > Chordata > Mammalia > Carnivora > Herpestidae > Suricata > Suricata suricatta. The sequence goes on from NC_043717.1 coordinate 27,139,511, forward strand.
GAGAACAGCCTCTATACTAAAGGTAACATCCACATGACCAACAAACACTTCAAAGGGCTCTACAACTCATTAGTAGTCAGAAAAATAAAAGACAATGAGGGGCCCCTGGGTGGCCCAGTTAGTTGAGCTTTAGACCTAAAGCAGAGAGCCTGCCTGGCAATTTCTCTACCCTTCTATCTCTCCTTCCTCTCTCTCAAAAATAAATAAAATAACATAAACATTTAAAATGACAAGTACATACTGAAACTACATAATTTTCATATACCAATGGTTAGTTAATAAATTTGTTTATCCACATTTAAAAAACCACCTAAGGGGTGCCTGGATAGCTCAGTCAGTTAAGTATACAACTTCAGCTCAGGTCATGATCTCATGATCATGAGTTCAAGCCCTGATTCGGGCTCTCTGCTGTCAGCACAGAGCTTACCTCAGACCCTCTATCTCCCTCTATCACTACCTCTCCCCCATTTGCTCTCTCTCTCAAAAACAAACATTTAAAAGAATAGCATACCATTGTCAACTAACGGCAAACACTTGGCTCTTCATTAACCCAATTTCACTTCTGGATGTTTAGAGTAGCATTATGCTTATAGGTCCCAAACACAATCAATCCACACAGTCATCCACAGTAAATGGAGCAAGCAAAGTATGGCATATTCATGTGATGACATACTATACAATCCTGAAAATGCACCACAACTGGAAGCAATGTAAGAGATAGATCTCAGAAACATAATGGTGAGAAACAGAAGTCAGACACACTAGAGGACATACGATATATCCCCAATAATATATAGTTTAGAAATGGCTTCTCTATGGTTTGTTAGAAGTATGATCATTTTCATTGGGCAAGCATGGACTGGGAGGGTTTAAGAGTTGAGGTTTGAGGATGCTGGTAGTATTTTCTGTGAGTAATTATTGGGATGTTCTCTGCAAAAATTCATTAAGCTGTGCACTTACTGATTTGTCCACTTTGATTTGTGTTCTATTTCAATGAAAAAAGTTTTAAAAACCAAGCCACACAGAACTGCTTTTACCTACAAAGGAAAATCAGTCCAATAAAGAATGTTGGGAGGACATTTTCCTTGCCTTTAGCATATGCATCAGAGTCACAAACAGATGGAGATGGACTCACATGCATGAATGCATACACACACACACACACACACTCTTATCAAGAGGGAAAAGGCACACCAGGAAAGAGTCATGAAGAGGGAGGATGGAGGAAATACTTTCTAGACTATTGAATCATTTGGAAAATATCCTTCTCTTTTATTCCAAATTCCAACATGTTCTAAAAAAACATGTCTTTTTAAGTTCCTAGAAGTCAAGAGTAGAGAGGACCAGTTAAATTGGATGCTGTTGAAGTCGGATGAAAGCTTCATGATTTAACACTATCTCCCCATGATACAGGTCTACATAGCACTAGGCCTATCATATATAAAATGTCATCCTGTGCAATATCTGAGATCTAATTCTGTGATTAATTTAAACATAGGTGAAATATTTTCAGGTAGCTTCTGATTAAAGATATACACAGACATAAGACAATATTATTATTTCTCCAAAGACAGCAAAGGGAAGAGTTTCCATGTACATGACCTACTAACAGAAATAATTGTTTTTCTTTTTTAAACTTCCTGAGAGAAAGTTTACATGGCCATGCTCACATGGGTTTAAAAAGGCACAATCTCATTGTCTGCAACTGACTTTTACAACATTGTAAAGCTCTACCTTTTAGATCTGATTTCAGTGAAGATGGGTAATGGCTGGTAGGCAGGCTCCTTTTTATTTTGAGTGGAACTTTATGTTACTTCACCTTGTACTTTGAATTACTAACCATTTTTCACTGCATTTGTTGCTCTTTCCCTTCAGCTATCATTTGGGTCTTTGACGGACATGCCACTTCTCTATCACTCAAACGAGGAGCTGTCGAAGCCTCTAGAGCTCATTCCTAACCTGGCATTTCTGTCTAGATTCCCAGCTGCCGCTGCCCTCTTGTAAACTGTCACTATGGATATTTTTCTGTCCTCATCCATACAAAACACGTTCATCTCTAAATTCCTCAGGGACCACTTCTCAGTCTTCTTGCCCTTGCACAGAACCTGACAGAATTTATTAATAAATATTTGTTGGATGAAAGGAAAGGAGCAAATCCATGTCACTTCAGTCAGTGACCTCTAAACATGGAGAAATAGGTCCTGCTTCTCACCACCACGGCCACCAGAGCCAGTCCACGAAGGCGTCAGCAGGCAAAGAAAGATGAACCTGAGATTCCTACTTTGCATCATTAGCATTTCTAACACCATCAGCCTTTGATTCAATCTCCTATTGAGTGTACTTGTTACAGACCATCAATGAAGTCCTACAAGTTGCCTAAAACCCATCAAATCCCCAGTTAACAGTAATGTCACTTTCCACACCCCAGCTTAATTGGTGCTGGAATGCATAATTCCACCCACAGTAGGTAAAACACATATGTGTGCTAGTAAAATCAGAATATGATGGTCCTTCAGACGGTAGCTACACTAATCATGGTGAGCATTTTGTAATGTATTTCAGTGTTGAATCACTATGCTGTACACCTGGAACTAAGAGATGTCAACTATACTTCAATTAAGAAAAAGCAGATACTGATGACGTCCTTATGTTTTATCTTTGGAGCATTACCATCAAATCTAACAATGCCATGAGCAGAGCAGATTCAGCCTGCTAGGTTTATTTTACCTACTTTTTCTTCTTTGTTCTTTGTACCTGTCTCCAGATTGACTGGAATGACAATATTATATGGGAACTGGGATAGGCACCATTTACCTTCTACTGCACAAGGATAGTGATTAATCTTTGTGCACGATCCAACCTTGCAGTTCAGCCATGCCCCACTTCCTGTGTAAACCTTTGTCCAGAGGAGTGTCTCCTCATCTTTACTTTCTACAGTACTTTTGTCCAGGCACTCTCTTTACCCACTTGTGTACTCCCTGCAGTGTACTCTGGATTCTGTAAGCCCCAAATCCACCAAAATTCATTTTTTGGATGCCGGTCATGCCAGATACGTACTGGGAATGTCTTATATTTCAAATTAATGCCACATTTCCACAAGCAGTGTATCTGTGTACCATTTCAAGCAGCCTTGCTTTATTTAGAAACGTCAATGCGTACTGCAATGACTGTTTATGGTTCCAACTATATAGTCTTTTAAACAGGGTCTTTTTTCAAAGTATTTTCCCAAAATTATCGAAGAAGGTATTGCAACTTAATAGCTAACTCTATTTTTTTCATTTAAAGACAGCATGAACCTCCTGAGAACATGTTTTTTAATATATACAGTTTTTTTTAACTTGTGCTAAATTGTATCTCTGCAGAGAATCTATACATTTCTTAAAATTTAATGAATAAAAAGACTTAAATCTTTTAAAGCTTTAAAGACTATGACCTAATAATAAATATTTGTTGACTTATAAAATCTAAGTTGAAATATATTTATCACCAGCTCCTAAAGTTTAAATTTCCCTTTAAGTTACGGTTATTTGCTTATGTGCTATTATCTTTTTTCCTTTGGCCCCCATGTGTAATATATGAAGACACTGCTATAAATGAAACACCAACACCTGTGTTAATGTAGGAACTTTGTGTAAGAGCTACACAGTCAGACAACCATCTCTGTCCTCGGTGACGTATATTTTCCTGGAGGATCTCTCAATTACACAAACATTTTAAATTATTTTCGTTACTTGATCATACCGTGAAATACTTCAAATCAAAGAGAAAGGAGAGTCAAATTTATCTACTCTCTAAAACAATTAGAACACAGTGAGTTCTTATTTGCTAGACTAAAAGACAAGGAAAAAGTGAAATAAATGGAAAACCAATTACTTTCAACCCTCTGGGTTTTTGTGTTTGCTTTTATTATTCCAACTTAAAAGAAAGGAAATAAAACATAAAATGACACAAAATATCACCCAAGACACTCTGCAAAATGCTCCATTTTCCAAGAAGCAGTATGCTTGCTTTACTTATTACTGGTCTTTAGTAGAAACAGACCTAAGAAGACTATCTTGGAAGGACCCTGTACTTTCCTAATTCCCTGAGAAGCTCAGTGATTACGAGGAATGCCAGCCAGAGCTCAGTATTCTTACCCTTGGAATCAAGAAAACGATCAAAATCTTTGATAGCAATAACCAGAACTAAATTTGCCAGGGGTAGAAGTCCTCCTCTTATCAATATCAGGCACGAAGCAATCTTTTCCGGCAAAGCAAAAACCCAACTAAGAAAAAGATGTGTGTGACTACAATTACATAAAATTGACTGGATGGATGGAAACAATACTTTTTAAAAATATTTTCTCTTTTTTCACTTAAAGTGTTGGTTTTTATTTCCTTCCAAGACAAAGAGGAAATCAAATTGTTTTCACATACAATAGAGCTCCCTGGCCACAGTTTCTCAATTGTCTCTTCTGCCTTCCCTGAGCTTTATCCTCTTCCTCGCTGAGCCGCCTTCATCGCTCCATATCCCTAAACCAATAGGAAGAATTTCCTTCAGACCCTTAAGCCTTGAATCTGTTACCATAGAGACAGGCATCACAAGATAGCTGCTCACTAACATCCTCATGGAAATAAAATAAAAATCCTATGGGTTTTACAGGAATTTCCAGGACTACCCGTGAGCACAAGTGATACCCTGCCCCAGTAAAAAAAATTCAGGCATTTTAGTTTCACAGTCATGGAGATATAGAGGTTGTCAGTTACGATGGTAAATCCAGAGTCGCCTTAATTCTATGCTTAGAATATGACGATGGTCTTCATATGATTTGAAAAAAAAGTCCCTTCTCTTATATCCACGTGTTCAGGGAAATCTAAGTATCTGACTGCTAACTTTTAATACTACTGTGCCTCATCAATCACTTTCTAATGGCCTCAACTGTTCTTGTACACTGCAGGGCCCAGATTTTTATTTTGCTCTTATTTGATCCTCTCTATTCCATATTTCATCAAGAGGACCTTCATCTTTTTTAGAAGATGACAACCTGTCCAGAATTCTCTAAGGCCAAAGCTGCTTAGAGAGTTTATAGACCTATGAAGAGGGAAAAGGATATGTTCAAAAAGTGATTTCCACTCACTTTACCTTGTTTCCCATTGACTTGGGCACTTTCAGGAAGTCTACTGAAATCACATAATACCTGAAGAGCAACAATAAAAATAGCTGAATCTCAGTAAATAGAGAAGCTCAGCAAAATTACTGGGCCTCGGCAGAGTAGGTGTGAGTAAACGCAGAGACTTTCAATTTTCTCTTCCTGACATTAAATAATAAATATTCTTCAGCAAGTCAAATCTTGGAATACATCAACAGCTGAAACGACCCCATCGGTAACTCAGGAGCTGTGTATCTGAACCTTTTCCCAATGTCTGTAGTACTGCAATATTTCGGGTGGTTGCAATTCTGTTTATGGTCTTCAGAGGATATTTAATTGTGAACTAGCTTGTTTCTGCCACTCGACACAATGAGCAAAAAAGCAAACTTCTCTTGTTGATGAGAGATGAAGCCGAGCAACTTTTGCTACCAAGGGCCAGACGGTAAATATTTTTGGCTTTGTGGTCCATATGGTCTCTGTCCTAACTATCTAACAGCTATGTTAGCATGAAAAACTACTTTAGACAACATGTAAACAAATAGGTTTTGGCTAGCTCCCACTAGAACTTTATTAATAGTCACTTAAATTGAAATCTCATGTATTTTTCATATGTCAGAAAATAGTATTCATCTTCTAAAAAACTCATTTAGAAATGTAAGAGCCATTCGTAGCTGGCTGGCCAAATAGAGGAGGTACAGCAGTTGGGCCATAATTTGCTGACTCCTAGCCTGGAGTGTCCCAATGGAGAGGACATACTCAAAGAAAGACCTGAAAAAGGGACTATTTTTTTCATGAAATGATTAGAAACACAGAATCTTAAAATTCGGTATTATGGGGCGCCTGGGTGGCTCAGTTGGTTAAGCGTCCAGCTTCGGCTCAGGTCATGATCTCATGGTTCGTGGGCCCCGCGTCAGGCTCTGACAGCTCAGAGCCTGGAGCCTGCTTCGAATTCTGCATCTCCCCCTATCTCTGACCCTCTCTCCTGCTCGTGCTCTCTCTCTGTCTCAAAAATAAAAAAAAAAACATTTAAAAAATTCAGTATTATATCAAACATCTCCTGCTTCAATTTCTCTTCAGGGCAGGAAATCAACTCCCAGCACTGAACAATTTTTGAACGAGGTATACATACAGTACCTCAAAGAGCGTCTTTTCTTGGCTTCCACAATTAACTGGAAGAGTATTTTTTTATTCTACCAGAGGGATACAAATGAGTCTAATCCCTCTTCTACATCATAGCCCATTTAATATTTGAAGAAAGTTTACCTTTTGTCTATTCTTGTTCATTCAAGTGTTTTTCAACTTTCTCCCTTTTCTAGTAACTTCGATGCACCGGAAATGTTGTAGTTCCTAGCACCTTTCGTCATGCAGACATTTTTCAATGAACACTCTCCCAAATGTTTCAGTTCCTGAGACCATGATGTTCTTCCAAAAAATAATCCTTCTAAAACATTCCCTCTTTTTTCTTTCCTTCCTTAAAGGATGCATGTCCAACAACATCTGTGGGTTTCTTTTTTGTTCTGATACCATATGAGATTATGATCGACACTGAAATGAAGGCCAACAAAATCATTAAGTCTTAGTCAATGAATTACTGTTAAGCTTTAACTCTCTCACATACTGTACTTGGATTGATTTTTGAACCTTAGTGCAGGATCTTATTCCTATTAAAATTCACCTTTTAGGTCTCATTGCATTTTCCAGGTAGTCATAATCCTTTGGTACCCTAATAATTCAATATATTTGCTCTCTTCTCCAGCTAAACTATTTTGATCTTCCTTCACATTTTGAGTATTAATATTTCACAAACCAAGCATGGAAAATATCAGAAGTACAGGCCACAGTATGAGAAATTAGGTCCTAATCAGATAGAGCCTAATAAATAGAACTACATCATAGTCCTGTGAGAGGCCGCTTCCTGGTTTACAATGATTCAATTAATGCACCAAAGGCAGAATAATTTAGTAATTTAATTAATCTTTCAGACAAATCAAATGGAAAACATTTCTCCATCTTCACTAAATCACAAAAATCTTCCACACAACCCACAATATAATCAAGCTAACTAGGTAAATCACATACTGTTTCCTAGAACTTTGGGGAACTCTGGTCTATATTCTACCTTCCCTTCATTCTAAACCAGCCCATCTTCCTTCCTTAGGAATTTTTACTTATTCCCAGAGAAAAATATTGCTTATTTTTCTAAAAAAAAAAAAAACCTTTTCCAGTGTGAGGAGATATTCACTATCCTCACCCTAATTGTGGACTTTCTTTCTTCCTTTTTGTTCATCTTAGTTTGGTACCTCCAGGACTAATTTTCAATATTGTCATGGCACTCTCTTTTTAAAGAGTTTTGATTCCTTTCTCAGATATATGTGTATGTCTTTTGTCTGGGCACATGCTTATGTGGTTTGTTGTTTTTGCTTTTTCATTCTTAAAAGTTAGATGACAGGGACTAAAGAACAACAGGAATGAAACAAGCTTCTAGGGAAGAAGATTTTGAAGAGTATTTCTCTTATCAAATGGTCACTTTTATTGATGCAGAAACATTTCACAAATATTCAACACATTCTTATGATAGAAGTCACTTGATCAGCAAGGTATAGGAAGTGTATTAGTTAGCCAGAGCTGTCACCACCAACGTCACAGAATGAGTGGCTTAGGGAAAAGAAATTTTATTTTCAGCTTTGGAATAGCTGTTATCTGACAGTCTCCCCTTGCTCCTCTTTCTGAATGAAGAGTGCTATGTCTCATCTGAAGGCAGGTAACTCAGTCACAAGTCGGCATTTTCACAGGACAACATTACCATTAAAAATGGGATTACCAATAACTAAGGGATGTTATTGAATAAAAAAAATAATGATGCTCCATTAGATTCTTTACCTAAAAGAGACAAGTAGTTGCTACACTTGCTTTTCCAGTATGAACCCCTTGGAGAAAACAATCTAGGTATGTAGAGAACCAGGTAAAACCCACAGAGATTTATACAAATAACCAATTCCATATTAAAAAAATATTTCAATGTTTATAGTCTATTTCACCTGTCTCATCTCTTTGTCACAAACTTGTTCTGTTTTTATGTGTTTCTTTCTCCTCTTCCTCCACCCTTCCCCAACCTCTTCAGAAAACACAAAATTAGGCAACTGGGATTTGGAAACCTCACATGGTCTCATCACTCTGCATGCTAATCATCGTTCAGAGCTGAAAAGACTGGCATTTCCAACTCTTACAAACGAATTTGTCAATAAGGGTATGCCTGCTCTTCAGGTGTGTGGCCAAAGCCTTTAAGATTTCATTAATAATCAACAGCTGGTGCCACCTAGCGTCTGTCCTCTCCATTCATCAGTGCAATCAAATTCTGGGTACTTCCCAGGCACAAATGAAGCAGCCTGAACTAGCAACAAAACAACCACAGTTTGGGGAGTCCGGGGGCTCATTTAAATTACACTATCTTCATTGAAAGGAAAAACTTCTTTTTTAAGTAACTATGGTAACAGGAGTGTGCGGCTAACAGGAAGCTCCGATTTTTCTCACAGGGAGACAATTCACAAAAGCAGCTTCCTACTAAAATATGTAATGTGAAAGAGTTTTTCCAGACCTGAATGGTCACTTAAAATGGTTAGGAAGTTGGGAAATAAAAGAGGCAGGAAAGAACCGTATTTTAAATGGGAAGTATAGACCCAGCTGATTTCTGTCAACCAAGAAGTAACCCTCTGTTACCTGATGCAAAAATCTCTGCCAGTCTTTGAGCTTCCCAAAGATTAAACAAGTACTGAAACAGACCGTCCAAAAGCACATACAGCACTCAGAAGTATTAACAGGAAATAATCACGGTGCCTGACCCACGTTATTTAAAATATCTTTGCTAGACATTAGGAAACTACCTTCTTTCATGCTAGATGCATGGATTCTGAATTAGAGATTCGACCACAGTTATGCATGCTTCAAGGTTAAAAAGTACTCATCTAAAGGTAGGACTATTTTTCAAAACACAAGTTAGTCATTAATTTGGAGGAATCCGAGTGGTTTAATTAGACCAGCAGTTCCTAATTGATTCACCAGAATTTAAATACATGTTGTTTTAAGTCACTCTTTCTAAGAGGAATACGTAATTGAAAAACATGGACTAACATTCAGGGGAAAAAGTTACATAACAGCCAGTAGTGTTCCTTGACCACACTGATGGAAACATTACAATTACTACAGAAAAGATATAGCACATATGAGCAATACCGTATACACCAAAAGGTCACACTAGATGTTCATACATGATAGTCTAATAACTTGGATGATTTAGCTACTCAGGTTATTGGAGAGACTGGGCAGAAAGCTGAAAGATTCTGTATGATACAGCTAATTAACAACCATGCTTTCCACACTCAGGAAAATCTATTTCTATATTAGTTGACATGTGTTTTAAACAATCACTAGTTCAAAACAGCTTTGAATGTTTTATTTTTATATTACCCTAGTGGTGATAAAAATTATTTCAATATGTTCGGTCCGATATATACTCAGTGACATGTCCCCATGACAGTATCTGAAGACAGAACATGGAAACGATGCCTAGTTTCCACAAAAGCCTTAAATTGTTCCCCTTTTCCCAAAAACTTTATTTTTGGAGCCAGATACAGTCCAGGCTCATGCTTCATTTGTTTAAAAGTACTTATAAGTGTAATCCACTGACTGTGTGAGCAAGAAATATTGCAAAACAGAACAAGGGTGCTAAAAATTGTACGCAGGCAAGGAGAATCTAAGACAAAACTCATTAAGGTCTCAACATTATTAAATAAATAAATGCTCCCATTTGCAGTAATTTATCATTTTCTGTCATTTTTCATTAATAGCTTTCAAAGAGCCCTATCTGAAACAAGCTGATACAGAGAAATTAAGAGCAGTAATCAAGCGAGTAATGATAGACCAGCTGGGTCGACATCAACTTGGCAAAACGTGAATACAGTTCAATAGCCGAAACAGATGCTGGAGTTGTTGAAAAACCCTGCAGGAGATATTGATGTATTTTCTTCATAGAATGCATTATGACTGAATACATGTCAAAAGCTCAAAACTGATGAGGAGAAAAGACTGACAGCCAAACTCCTTACAAAACAGGAACGAAGTGGAACAATTTTCAACCGATCCAAACATTCTATACATTCTCCTTTCTCTCAATGTCTGAACATGCCAATAGATCAATCAGTCCTTGTAACTAAATAGCAGGTAACTGAGTCGAGGTAGATTTCCCTATAGATCCCCCCAACCACCCCCCCCAGCCCCCCGGTCATCATCTACCTGGAGAAACCCGGAGTCTTGAAAAAACACTTTATTCTATAATCTCCTAACACGAATTTCTCTCCCAGAAGTGCTTTCCTGAGGTTAGAGGCAAGCACACCCCCCAAAAATCTAACGCAGCACAAGGACATGTTAAAATCCCTTCCGTAAAAAGCAACACTGTTTGCAGAGTTTGAAGAGCTCGGCAACAAACCCCAGCTACCAACAGCTGCTTGTTCAAACATATGCTTTGTCATGGTCAGCTTCTGATTGTATTCATAATGATGTAGTAGCTTTAATAATCCTACCTTCCATGCCAGCTGTTTTTCCTGTCACTCCATCATGCCAATAAGTTGGCTGCTGTAACAAATCAAGATAGTGCAAAACAGCATCTTTCTCCTGATTCTGTCATCTTCCTGAAAGCATTCTATTACTGCCGACTGCTGGGAACCAGAAAGTCTATTTGAATTCCAACAGCTCCCCTTTCGCATGATTCAAGTTAGGTTAGGTGGGCATGCCTAACATGATTCTCTCAGTCATTTATTATGCAGCTGCCACAACGTCGGTGTGGTAACCACTCTGACTATCTGATACGTCAGTCGAACAAAACCTACACCTCGGAGCAAACACATGAGCCAGAGCAGCGTTCTGCATTTAACGAGCATTCTTCCTGCCTAAAAAACAGGGGATCTGCAAATCTCTTTCAGGATCTACTCGGTCCTCTGTACAGATGCAAAACCTTTGGATTAAAATCTTTCCCTAACTATACCAAGAGGAGAGGTCCTCTGGCACACATCCTATTATTCACAGTAGCATTCCGGCTGATTTTCACTTCTCTTCACAGCCTTTTAAGGGGGAAAAACTCTCTTTTCTGATTGTACTTTTTGAAATAAGGATGCTGTGGGCTCAGCTCCACATCTCTGCCTTATTACGAAATAGAGCATGCACTTTCTCAAGTGGAATTCGCCCCTGTGATTCTATGAAATTTTTTCTAATAAGAGGAGATTTTCTAGAAAACATTTATTTTGCATATTGGAGACATCTGAACTGCTTCTGTTTGTTTCTCCCAAGAGCGGACTTTACACTTGATATTCTAACTTAGGAAAATGCCTTTCTTCAGAAAGTAAGAAATTAAATTAGCTGAAACGCTCAGATAACTTACTTACCAAGGAAATAAGTGTCATTTCAGGAGAATGCAGTTTACGTTTCAACGATACCCAGGCATGAATCAGTATTTTCTTTAATTAAAATGAATAATGTAGGGATGATGGCATTGTACTTAAAAGTTCTAAGTATGCCTTTCTTGGTAGATTAATATTTATAGTCTGAAGTGACCGAACAGAAAAATTTAAGTGTTTTCCTGAGAAAAATAAAGGGGGGAATTGATTAAATCTTCTTCCCCTTTCAATCATCTAGCAGACATTCTGCTCTCAACAAAAACCATCCCCCAGCCCCACAAAAAAAGTAAAGAGCTTACTGGGAGCCACATTATAAAAAGTACAAGCAATAGTTCATTTAGCATGTGTGAGATATATTCCAATGTCAATGTCATGAAATAGTGGTTCCCTAAAGGTTCCCTGTGTGTGTGTATAGGTGTATGTGCATTTTAGCTATTCTAATTCCATTTTATTTTTTATGTAACACACACCAATCATCCTTACATATCAGGACATACATAATAAGGGGAGGCTTAGAGTTTACAAAGTTTGATTTATAAATCCCAGAGAAAACCAGGAAAATAAACTGAGCCCCTATGAAACCACCAAAGTTTCTCTAAAATAATATACACATCATTCTGTGACAACTGTGAAAATGCTGGTTTACAATTACAGTTCTTTTTAGAAAAAAAAACCCACTTTTGTGGTTAGCATATCTTAGTAGTTATGAACAGCATAAATAAACATCATGTGGTTTTGTTTCTGACTTTAGCGCCTGCTCAACTCTCCAGCTTCCACTCTTGCCTTCACACTGTTCCACCCACAGCCAACTTCCTTTTGTTCCTCTAAACCACGGTGCTCCTTCTGTCTCAGATGGTGCTTGTCCTGTTTCCCCTTTCCCTAAGCTCCCCTCACTTTTGACTGCCTACCTTCCATCCAGTCTTATCAGCTTGAAATGTAATTTGCTATGTGAGGCATTTTTTCATCCCCTAGATAAAATTATGTTCCCCTGCTCTGCAATTTCATAGCACCTTTGTACTTTGTCTTCATCATAATAATGGCAAAAGCTTATACAACAGAAGGTGGTAGGCTCTGTTCTCACATACACAACATAAACACACACACACACGCATGTAGGTGTCTGTATGTGTATATATCACTACTATATGGAGACTGTCATTCAATCCTCAAACTGAACCCATGAAGATGACAGTCTTATACACATTTATACGTGAGGCAAGTGAGGTTCTGGGAAGTTGAGTAACTTGGTCAGAGTCACGCGACTTTAAGTGTTTGCATTTCCTGGTATACTATTAGTTCTTGATACTGGACAGCACTGTCTCGTTCACTGTTAAATGCTAATGTGCAGTCCGCTCTTTGGAAACTACATTCCATTCATCACTCATCCAGTAGAAGCTGCTTCAGGCACAGCACTCTACTAAGCACTGGTGATATGGAGAATACCAAAAGAGATATGGATTCTATTTTCATGGAGCTTATGCACAAGAGCAGTATCTCTAAACCGAGGATCCCAGGGCCTATGGATAGAAATCAGATGTCTACTAACCTGGATGAGAGACACATTGCATCTTTATTTTCATCAGCCTCTAACAAAAGTGTAGCATTATTTTAATTTATGTCCATAAGCTATAAACATAGTAGCATTAGCAATACTTGTAATTTTGGGTCTCTAGTAAAATCACTAATTTTCATATTCTTAAATAGATGTTCTATATATATCCCACAAGACTTTGCATTCATCCTTACTTTGAAGTTGTGGTTATTATTATGTCTACTATTATATTGTTTTATTTACTCTGTGAATAAGGAAGTATGTATAGTATTATTTAACTTGTAAAATATTTAGAACACTTCCAAATCACCTGGTTTCTGCTATAACCTTAATTGTTTTATTTTGTAGATTGAAATATACTTCAGACAGGCTCTGTCACCTGCCTAAGGCATTAAGGTGTTAGGGCTTTAGGCTTCGGCAGGTGTCAAAGGGGTCCACGCTCCAAGGTGTGGCCAAGAGGATGGGAGAACACAGGATGCTAGATAATATCAATGTCTCCAAAGTCTGACAACCTGAGTTCAAAACGTTGACCCATGACTTAACACTAAGGACACATTACTTATCCTCAGTTTACTCTTCTATCAAAGCAAAATAATTATTGCTCTTAGGCTTTCTTGCTTTGAGGTTTAAGTAAGAGAATGACCGCAAAATACTTTGTACAATACCTGACATCTTTTAACTTCTAATGGCCATTAGATATTATTAGTGAGAGGGCCAGATATAAAATTATTATGACAAATAAAAACATGAGATACAAAGGATTTGCAAAGACTTTTAGAATAGGAACTGGAACTCTTAACACATTACGGATGGAAATGTGAAACTGTAAAAATCCCTTTCAAACCCAGTTTGGAAGTTTCTTAAGAAGGTAAACATATACCTAGTTTAAGAGCCATCCTTTCCATTGTGACAGAAAGGAAAAGAGGTATCCATTACAAAAAGTTATATACAGATTTTCAGAAGACTGTATTTCTAATGGCCCCAACTTTAAACAACCCACATTTTCATCATGTGAAGAGCTGAAGAAACTGAAGTACAGCTGTACAATCTAATACTACTTTGCCATGGAAAGGCCAGGTCTACTTATAAGTGTTCCAGCGTGAGTGAAGTGTGGAACAATTATGCTAATTAGAAGAGGCCAAACAAAAACAGCATACCTTATGATTTCACTGATACAACTATACGCAATGCAAAGAACCCGTAATAACAGTGAGCAGATTAGGGGCTGCTTTAGTGAAGGGGGGGGAATGACGGACAGGCGGGAGAGGTGACAAGGAGCCCTGAGGAAACTTCTGAGATAATGGTTATGTTCACTATGTTGATTGTGGTGATGGTTTCATGGAGCTTAGAGATATCAACACATACTAAGTTGTAGATTTTAAGTATGTATGCTTTACTGTGTAACAAGTATACATCGAAAGCTGTTTAAATACCTTAGTAGAACTTAGATCATTCATATTAATTTAATTAAAAAGTAATAAGTTATACACTATCATCATGTTCTTAAAAGTCAGTCTACAAGCTCCATTATAAAATATGTATGCTCTAAATAATTCTATCGATTGCACATAATAAACTTGAGCAGCTCAGGAAAATAATTTTCCTCACCATGTACAATTTATAGCTCTTCATGCCATCATTGAACAAGCTGGAAACTGACTTTTTTCCTGTAATAAAGAAGCATTTTGTTCTATCCACATGCACAGTTTTCTTTATTTACTGTGAGCATATAAGCCAGTAAAATAAACAAACTATTAGGCTGGTTACCAAAGAGTCAGTTGCATAAAATCTAAGGTATGAATCAATATTACCTTGTTGCTATATAATTCCACCTTACAGAAAGCCTCCAAATAAAGTTCTTTTGTTAGGTAATGATTACGTATCATAGGACTGTATTTTCTAAGTTATCCACATTTTATAGCAAAAGGTTATCATATCCAATTCTGAGTATTCTGAGGGGAAGCTGACTGAAGAAAACCCAAGAGCATCCATGAGACAGTAAGACTGAAAACAGTAATAAATGTTCCCTCATTAAATTCTCTTATATGCTGTGCTAAAAGTGTTGAGGTGGTAAAAAAATTTAGCCAGATCACTGAACTTTTATAACTTATTACCTCAGTAAAGTTACAGTTGGATCAATGAAAAGCAGAAAAATAATTTGAATCTAACGCTATCTCCCTCCACAGTCTAGATTACACAGAAGGTATTAAAGTGTTCAATACAGACACACACACACACACAAGATCATGTCACTGTCTCAAATCCAAATTCTACAGCAGCTTCTCATGATCCTCAGAACAAAAGCCCTTATTACAGCCTATAAGGCACAGAGTAATAAGCCCCTCAAACTTCTTTCTCCTGTCTTCTCCCATGCTGGTCTCTACACCCTTTCTTCTTTTTCACTCATCACAGTGATTTTTGTCTTCAAACATTGCAAACTTATTCCCACCTTGGCATTATTTTCATTAGCTGATCCTTCAGAGATATTCTAAGGCTCACTCCTCTTTAGCCAGACCTGTGTTCAATGTCACCTCAGCAGAAATCTGTTTCTAAATTTTTCTAAAATAATACTCCCTGACCTTAATTCTTCTTTTTCTTTGCCTTGCTTCACTAATTAAAAAAAATTCTGTTTTAATGATTGAGAGAGAGACAGAGAAAGACAGAGCGTGAACAGGGGAGGGGCAGAGAGAAACAAAGACATAGAATCTGAAGCAGGCTCCAGGCTCTGAGCTGTCAGCGCTGAGTTCGACAGAAGGCTCAAACTCATGAGTCTTGAGATCATGACCTGAGCCGAAGTGAGTTGCTTAACCAACTGAGCCACCCATGTTCCCCCGCATTGCTTTACTTTTAGGTATTACACTTAAATTACCATTTGTCCTCAAATTATTGATTTTAATAATAAAATGAACAAATCAAGAGACTATAGATGCTGGCGAGGGTGTGGAGAGACGGGCACCCTCCTACACTGTTGGTGGGAATGGAAAGTGGTGCAGCCACTTTGTAAAACAGTGTGGAGGTTCCTCAAAAAACTATCGATAGAACTCCCTTATGACCCAGCAATAGCACTGCTAGGGATTTACCCAAGGGATACAGAAATGCTGATGCATAGGAGTACATGTACCCCAATGTTCATAGCAGCACTGTCAGCAATA
>NC_043717.1:27155888-27160795 GCF_006229205.1 Suricata suricatta
CTATTGAATGCTGAGAATGAACTGAGGGTTGAAGGGGAAGGGGGAGGGGAGAAAAGAGGTGGTGGTGATGGTGGAGGGCACTTAAGGGGTAGAGCACTGGGTGTTGTATGGAAACCAATTTGACAATAAACTATTTTAAAAAAATAATTCACTGAAACATTAATTAAGCACT
The DNA here is from genome assembly GCF_006229205.1 of Suricata suricatta. Taxonomy (NCBI): domain Eukaryota; kingdom Metazoa; phylum Chordata; class Mammalia; order Carnivora; family Herpestidae; genus Suricata; species Suricata suricatta. The sequence goes on from NC_043717.1 coordinate 27,156,061, forward strand.
TACTTTATTCTAGACACTTTTTTCCTTTCATTTCCTACATGTTTACTTATTTAGAGAGAGTATGTGCCCTGATGCATGAGCAGGGCAAGGGCAGAGAGAAATGGGGAGAGAAAATTCCAAGCAGCTCTGCACTGTCAGTGTGGGGCCTGACATGGGGCTCGATCTGAAAATTCATGAGATCTTGACATGAGCTGAAAGCAAGAGTCGGATGTTCAACCTACTGAGCCACTCAGGTGCCTCTAGACATTTTTTTGGGTGCTGGGAATACTATTATCCTCATAATTTTTTGTGGAAAATGTAGATATTGGACATATAATCAAAAGTATGACTCACAGAAAAAGTGGGGTAAGAGCTACAGGCATAAATGTAACATTTTTATGGAAGCATATGATGCAGGAACAAATTTTATCAAAGAAAGTTCTCCCTGAACATGAAACTGAAGTATTTGTGGTAATTACATGGGTCAAGGGATAAAGGTCAAGAGCACTATATGAAGAGGGAGCAAGGCATAAAATCACTCAAAAACTGAAAAAAGTTCACAATGTCAACAGTATGGTGAATGGGAAAGAGATTGAAGTATAATGAATGGGATTCATTGTCAGCAGTATGAAAGATCCTGGAATTTATCCTAAAGACATTGGAAAACCAGTGAAGGGAATTAAGTAAATTGGTTACATTATTTCATTAACTATTAATTTACATCGATAATCAGATTGTATGTCAAAGATATACAAACCTAAATGTACTGAGGAGAACAGATTAAAATGAGGTGGGGAATAATTCTACAGTTACGTACCTTGTGACGAGGCAATTTCAGTGCATCAGGCAAGATGATTTAACTGAAGAGCTAGCAGGAAAGACAGAAGCAGTGAGACTCCTGATATGTCTAAAAGGGAGAACTGATAGAACATACTGAGTGGAAACTGAGAAGCACCCAGGGACATAAAGAAATAGACATTTACTCCCACATTGTCACCTTGAGTAACTCAGCAAATAGTGGCAGTATTTTCTGGAAAAGCCAGGTTGATGATGGCTTGAGTATTGTTTCTGTTGAGTTTGATATTCTCAGAAGACATTCAAGCAAAGACAAAAAGGAGGACACACCTACGTATTAGGTTCTGAATTTGACAAAACACAAACATTTTACATTTGCCAGCATTTGATGGTAAATAAAGCCATACATTGGGGGGGAGGGGCGGGAGGGGGGGAAACCTTGAAGATGGAATGAGCCAGGAAATGACACAAGAGCTTAGGATGGCACCCAAAGGAACTTACCAAATTACTGGATGAAAGAGAGAGACTACCAGGATATTAAGAAGGAATGTTCAGAGATAAAGGGTAAAACCCAAGGATGAATAGAGTGTGGAATTCTCAAAGTTAAGAGGGTAGAGAGCTGAAGGAAAGAAGCAACTGTCACCTTTGTCAAATATGACTGAGAGATGAAGTACGATGACAACTAAGAAGTTCTGGCTTTAGTTCCACACTATGACTATTGTAAAAAATGCCGTAGTGAACATAGGAGTGCATGCAACTTTTTGAATTAGTGTTATCATTTTCTTTGCGTAAATACACAGTAGTGAAATTACTGGATTATATGATATTTCTACTTTTTTTTTTTGAGGAGCCTCCATACTGTTTTCCACATTATTTTTACCAATTTACATTCTCCCCAACAGTACAGCATGGTTCCCTTTTCTCCACATCCTCTCCAACATTTGATATTTCTTATCCATTTGATACTAGCCATTCTGATTGTTGTGAGGTGATATCTCAGTGTGGTTTTGATTTGCATTTCCCTGATGATTAGTGGTGCTAAGCAGCTTTTCGTGTGTCTGTTGACTATGTATAGGTCTTCTTTGGAAAAATGTCTATTCAAGTCCTCTGCCTACATTTTATTTGAATTATTATTATTTTTTTGTTGTTGAGTCGTGTAGGTTCTTTCTCTATATAAATACATGTACACACACACACACACACACACAATGGACTATTAGCCATAAAAAAAGGATGAGATCTTGACACTAGTGACAACAAGGATGGACCTAGAAGGTGTTAGGCTAAATGAAATAAGTCAGACAGACAAAGGCAAATACCATATGATTTCACTTGTATGTGGAATCTAAGAAACCAAATGAATACACACAGCAAGACTCAAACAAGAATGAACTTAAGGTTGTCAGAGGGAATATAACAGGAGATGGGCAAAAGAGATGAAGAGAATTAAGAGACTCAAACTTCTAGTTATAAAATCATTAAGTCTTGGAGATGAAAAATCCAGCAGAGATAATACAACTCGTAAGATTTTAATAATGTTGTATGGTGAATATCCTTTTCCCGGTGAGCAATGAGTCATGTACAGAATTGTCAAATCACTGGTATGCTTGAAACTAACATGATATTATAACTTTACATTAATAAAATATTTAAAAAGAAAGTTCTGACCTTAACAACATCAAGAATATGGTGATCTCAATGTGAACAATTTTAGGGGAGTTAAGGTAGAAGACAAGTCAGCATAGGTGAAGAGTAAGTGAGCCAATATAGGAAGATAGCTACAGGAGACTGTGCAGACAAGTTTTTTTTTTTTTAATTTTACGGTTTAATTTTTCCTGACAATACACAAATTAAATATAACTAATATTCTAGACAATTTTCAAAATTTTACGCAGCCACATTCTAATAGTGCTGTCAGGTAGAGAACAGATGTAATATTTTCTTGCTGGCTTATTACCCTTACTTCCTCCCGCATACCTTTCCTTCCACACTCCTTGGAGCTGGTATATCCCAGCCTCTTTATTTGTATTATTTTATCAGCTACTTGAAGAGATGTGTTAAAATATCCAGTCTGATTCTTCATTTGCCTATGTCTCTACGTAGTTGTCAATTCTGCTTTCTCTATTTTGAGGATCTAATATTAGGTGAAGCCAAATTTTATATTCCTATTGATTTGACCCACTTTACCATTATGGAATGTAATTTATCTCTCAAAATATTTGTCTGAAAGTCCCCACTGTTTGATATTAATATAGTCATATCAACATTCTTTTGCTTTGTGTTTTCATGCATCCTACAACCTATTTGTGTTGTCCTATGTAAGGTGACTTTTCTTCTGAACACAGGGCTATGTTACCTCAGTATAGCAATTTTTGTCTTTTAACTGATATGTTTAACATGTACTCTAGCATCCTGTTATCTTCTCTTATTTTTCCTTTATTTCTCTACTTTACCTTTTTATTTCTATTGTTAATTCTTGTACTTCTACACATGGCAAGTTCCACAAATCTACTGCTAAACAAGTGGTTGTGTTTTTATTTCCTCATCGTTAAAAACCATTATTAGAACAAAGACATTATTAGAGAAGTTTATTCATTCTTCTCTACTTGTTTTTTTAATCCAGAGAAAGATCACTTCACCTGGCAGAATGTCTCTAACATCACTGGCATAGAAGGCACTGGTAATTAATGATTTCAGCCTCTGAATGAATAACTGAGAGCATCTTTATTGCACCTTCATTTTTTACACCTTTTTATTTTGAATGATTATTGATTCACATACACTTTCAAGAAATCATACACAAAATTCTCTGTACTCTTAACCCAGTTTTCCCCAGTGGAACCATCTTGCATACCTACATAAAGTAAAACATCACCAACAAGAAATTGTCAATGAGACAATCTTATTCAGATTTAAGCAGTATTACAGGTAGTTCTCCTTCTCCCTCTCTGCCCCCTCTCCATGTATATTTGGTTCAAAGACATGTTGTCATGTGTGTATTTCATGTAACCACCACCACAGTGAAGACACAAACCAATTCCATCACAAGAACCCTTCACACTATCATTTTACTGTCATAAGTCATCACTCAGCTGAATTTGTGGCTTCCAATGAAATTAGAGAAAAGAAACAGAACATAAATCCAAAGGAAGAAAAAGCATAGAAATATTAAAGAGCAGAAATAAATGATAACTGAAAACCAAAGAAATGGAGATAATCAACTTAAGGTGATTCTTTGAAAAAAGTAAATTTATAAACTTCTAGCTATAGTGACAATAAAGAGGGAGGATACAAACCATCAGTAACAGGATAGCACCGGAGAGATCACTGGATATTCCAAAGCCATTAAAAAAGAGACTAAGAGAATATTACGAATGGTTTTATGTTCATTAATGCCACAACTTACAAGAAATGAAATAATTCCTTAAAAACCAGAAAGTACCACAATTCAAACAAGATGAAAGAGACAACATGAATAGTCCTGTGGACCTTAAAAGAACTGAATGCATAATCTAAAAGCTACAGGGAAAGTTATCCTAAGGCCCAGATCAACTCGCTGCAGAGATTTACATAACATTTATAGAATTAACAGGAAATTGACACTCTTCAAGAAACAAGATGAGAATCACTCCCAAACTCATTGTATCAGGCCAGTATTACCCTGACATGTAAAACTAGAAAAAGATAGGAAAAACAAGAAAGCTACAGACTAATATCCCTTATGAATATAGATGAAAACTTCTTGACAAACATCAGCAAGTAGAATTCAGCACTATATAAAAACATTTACTGTTATCATTAAAATAATAATAAATTCACAAGAAGTTACCAAGATAATTCTGATAGGTTCCCTGTACCCATTACACAGTTTTCTTAGAGTTACTTCTTAAATATAGTATAATTTCAAAACCTGGACACGAACAATGGGGCAGTGTTTATGTGTAGTTCCGTCATTTTGACA